>NC_085844.1:4772603-4968912 GCF_035594765.1 Anolis carolinensis | reverse complement strand
ACAATAGCTTACTCGGGCATCGCAATCACGTCTCCCCGCCCCCTTGGGGAAGAACCAATTTCACCATCTGTGCCTTTGATGAATGGGACCTCTCGCATCGGAAGGAAATCTGCATGTCTATAGCCAAACCCATCCTCTGTCATTTTTGCATGATTGTATTAATATATGAGGTTTTGTTTCCGGGGCCGTAGCCAGAAAAAAAATTCAGAAGGGGTTTTGAAAATTTGGGGGGGGGGGGTTGAACCCCTACCACCACCCCCACCCCCTGCTACAAACCTGTCAATATCTGCTTGAGATAGTGCCTGGAGGTAATCTTAATGTTTTGCGTCTCATAGACTTAGCATGGGGATTTGGTTAACCAGTTAAAATTTATGAGTAAACCAGGGTTTTTTTATAACCTGAAAAATTTCGGGGGGGGGGGGGGTTGAACTCCTAAAAAAAAAACCTCGCTACAAGCCTGTTTGTTTCTCTGGGGTCTGGATCCACCAGGCCAGCCCTATTAAGGGGCCATGCCATGTTCATCTCATAAGACAATAGCATTCCTGGGTAGGGCCAATCACTTTGTTATTTTTCCTGTTCAGTAAAAGGAACCCCATTTATCAACACTTAATCATCCCTTGTCCCAGCCCATGCTGGCATGTGAGCTAAGCCCCTCTCTGTGATTGGTCAGAATTGAAGGCTTGGCTGCAGCCTGCCAGCTTGTGTATAAAAAGGGCTGTGAAACTGTATTCTGGATACTATCTACTTTGTGGATGAATCACTAGCTAGTATCTTATCTGCAGATAATAAAATCTTCCTTGGCTGAAAATCACTTTCTCTCCTTGCTTGCTCGCTAAGTTCAATTGGGCCTGATCTGAATACTCGCTATAGCAGATACTCACTCAAAATGGGCAGCTCAGGTAATTCACTTGCCTGGGTTTCTGCCAACAGGCTTCTCCCTGGTCTCACTGCCATGGGTTGCCTCCTAAAATCGGGCCAAAACTTCCTCCCTCCCTCTCTCCCTTTCCCTCTCCTTCCCTCGGACCCTCCTCCACCTCTTCTCTCCCTCTTCGCAGGTGATCTACAAACTCCGTGAGCTCATCTGCAACGTGTGCGCAGGCGCTGGGAACAGCCTGGACCTGGCCTGCCTGCTCCGATGCCTCAACTGCGTGGGCGCCGGGTCCTCGGATTGAAAGACCTGGCCCAATGGGGATGCACTGCACATCCTCCTTAGGAAAATAAAATCTTCTGTTTTGGGATGCAGCCACAGCCTCCAGGCTCTCGTTGGGGAGGGGGGGACATCAGGAAGGGAGGAGGGGGTTCTTTTCAGCCTTTCTGAAAAGGTTTGGGTCTGGAAGAAAGGGAAGGAGTAGAGAAAGAGGGCAGGACCCGCCTGTTGTGACTCACCAACAGGATAGCCAGAGTGAGGATGAAGAAGGGGATTCTGGGTTTCAGATGCAAGATCCAGATGATGGGATGCAGGATGAATTTCAGGATGATGGCATGGGAATGGGAATGATACAGGCTGATTCAGAGGCTCAAGAAATGCAGCTTGAGCAGAATGAACTGTTGACCCAGCCGACCCAGCCGGCCATAGATAACAGCCAGGATGACATTCCCATGGGAATTAATGAGCAAGAGATGTCTCAAGCCCCGGTGTCTTCAACCCCAGTTCAGGTGCAAGATAACGAGGACCTTGAAGGGGCGCCATCATTATCTAGGGTGGAACGGATGTTATGGAAGGGAGTTCAGCCTCATAGGAGTGTAAGATTGGCGGGGAAGAGAGAAGCCTCCGCAGGAAAGAGAAATGCATTTTTGGGTTGCTTTTAAAAGTGTGTGTTTTGAGATAGATTTTTGTCAAAGCAAATTCTCGCTTCATCTGAGTGGATGTTCCTGCTTCATGCCTAAGAGAAGTTTTCTGTTCTTGGATCTTTGAAACCTTTGGGCCTTTGTTCTTTGGGATCTATCGTCTACTGTTTTGGCTTATGGACTTGTGGATTCTTATGGCTTATGAACTATTGGATTTCTATTGACTCTTTTACTGCAATCTTGAAAACCTTATTACTGCCTGCTTTGATTTATATCTGCTTTTGCTCAATAAAACTACAAAAGACTTTCTCCTGTGTGTGACTGGATGTCTATAGCAAGGTGAACTATTCTGAGGGGCGACACTGGCTTAGATATTTCGACATCTAAAGAGAGGAGGTTCTTGACCAGTTGACTGCTCTCATCCCATTAAAATAGTGGTTCCCAACCTAAGGCTGACCCGTGGTCCTCAAGAACTAAAATATGGTCCACGGCCTCACCCTTACTACACAATTGCAACAATAGCTTGAGGTGCAGTGCTATTCAGTTACATGTCAAAAGATGTCCAGACAAAAATTGTCAGCTGTGTTTACATGGCCTAGCAGTTCAAAATGCATGTGCCATGTTTCCCCGAAAATAAGACCGTGTCTTATATTAATTTCTGCTCCCAAAGATGCGCTAGGTCTTATTTTCAGGGGTCTTATTTTTCCATGAAGAAGAATTCACATTTATTGTTGAACAAAAAAATGGACATTTATTATATACTTTACAGTAGTTTTCACCACAAACCAGCATAACCAGACAAACTGTGAATCCTATCAAGAATTTCTTGTTATACCATTATTCCCATGTACAACAATCTATAGTACGTACATTTACCAATCCGGCATGCTCTGGTGTTCTATTTAGTGGATATGCTTCCAAACAAACTTTGCTAAGTCTTACTTTCGGGGGGAGGCCTTATAGTTAGCAATTCAGCAAAATCTCTACTAGGTCTTATTTTCAGGGGATGTCTTATTTTCGGGGAAACAGGGTATAAGTGATGCAAACTGCAGGAGAAGTAGGGCAATGACTGAATTTCCTGCAAGTTTGCATTGTTTTGGGTTTGTTTAGGATTTGGTGCTATTTCATTCCTATCTATACACATCAGGGGTCCCCAAACCTTTTAAGCAGAGGGCCGGTCCACAATCTTTCAGACTGTGGAGGGGCCGAATTATCATTTGAAAAAAAAATACAAACAAATTCCTATGCATACTGCACATGTCTTATTTGTAGTGCAACAACAACAATGACGAAAGAACAATACAATATTTAAAAATGAAAACAATTTTAACCAACATAAACCTATTAGGATTTCAATGGAAAGTGTGGGCCTGCTACTGGCCAATGAGATAGTCAAGTGAATTAGGATTGTTGTTGTTGTTGTGTGCCTTCAAGTCATGTCAGACTTTGGCCGAGCCTAAGTCTAAAATTAATTATTTATTTACTGCATTTATTTACTGCATTTATATCCCACCCTTCTCACCCCGAAGGGGACTCAGAGCAGCTGTATGTACATACAATATATTATATTATTAGCATAACACAATATTAGCATTATATATTACTATATTGAACTATACCACTATACTATTATATAATATGTAATATATAACATATAATTAATATTATTATATGGTATTACTATTAGTATTATATTGTATAACATATTATTATTATCAATATTATATGTATATACAATATATTATATTATTAAAACTGATATAAAATATTATATTATAAAACTGAGGGCGGGGGCCAGGTAAATGACCTTGGAGGGCCGCATCCGGCCCCCGGGCCTTAGTTTGGGGACCTCTGATACACATAATAAAACTGAAAAATGTGTTTGTGTGTATGTGGCTGAGGTGTCCACTTACACAGACAGTCTCCCACCTCCATGTAGTTCCCACTGAGCAGGAGACGCCAATAGCCCTCCTTCCACTGACATTGCAAGTTATAGTGAGCACATGAACATGTAGCCGAAACCCTGCCCGTGTCCTCCACAAACACCATTCTGCCTCCCATCCAAGTTAAGGCTTTAATGCAGGGACAATTTCATCCTAGATGTTCTGTTTCTCCTCCAGAATGGACATCCCAGAGTTCCTTAATTTGCATGAGCCCACCCACTTCTTCTCCCTTAGCCCTTTCCTACCCTTTCCTATGGCACATGGTTAACTGATTAGCAAGTGAACAAGAGGTTTGGGGCGAATTCACCATGATTTACAAGAGTTGTACTTGACCTATTGTTAATCCAATCAACAATGCATGTGACCACACTTGCCACGGAATATGGGATCAATAGGTACCAAGTTGTGCCGGCCACATGACCTTGGAGGTGTCTATGGACAATGCCGGCTCTTCATCTTAGAAATGGAGATGAGCACCAACCCCCAGAGTCGGACACGACTGGACTTAATGTCCAAACCTTTATCTTTTATCAAAGGTATAATCCAAATGAATAGGGAATAAAAGGTAGATTTCTCAGCTTGACCATAGGCCCAAGAAGCAGGTCATGCTGCATGCAAACTACATAACTGGACCCAAAGGTTGCTCTCAATGCAATCGGTTGGGTTTCTTCAAGAGAATATTTATTTATTTATTTATTTACAGTATTTATATTCCGCCCTTCTCACCCCGAAGGGGACTCAGAGCGGATCACATTACACATTCAATACCTTAACATAGAAAAAAGACAGAGACAAATGCAGGCTTCGAGCTGGCCTCGAACTCATGACCTCTTGGTCAGAGTGATTTGTTGCAGCTGGCTGCTCACCAGCCTGCGCCACAGCCCTTGGGATATGGAAAGGAGCGGTGTCTACCTTTCTTCAGGAGTCTACCATATACCATGCAGCTGTGGATAAATCTACATAGGGATCACCAAACGCAGCATTGTCCAGACACAAATCAAAGAACGCAAAAGGCACTGCAGACTAATTTTAAACGACCCTGGATTGTGCCACGATCTGGCACAGGCAAGTGTTTTCTGGTCATTTGTAGCAACAACTGGAGGCTGATTTGAAGATATTCCAACCTATGAGCTTTCCAACTCTGCCGGTCTTCTACCAGATGCCCATTTCTGCCAAGTCCTGGGCACTTAGCGCTTGCAATAAAAATCCGAAAGCCCCAAATCACTGTTCATTGAGACAACTGCAGCTGGAGTTTCGGTTTAATTAAATGTAAAATTGCAGGCACTAATGCCTACTTCGCAGGTGCAAGAATTGCACCTCTGAGCGGCTCAGCTTTGGTTTTTATAGCCCTGGCATGAGCCAGAGGAAGCAACTAATACTCCAAAGTAACAACAACACAAGGTCATGGCAATTTGGTGAGGCACCAGAGAAGGCTAAAGACTTTGTAAAACTATAACTCCCAGGATTCCATGGCATTGAGCCATGGCAGTGAAAGCAGTCTCAAACTGCACACTTTCTGCAATGTTGAGGCATGTTTCCACCTCTCAACATTACGATTTTGGTCTGACCATAATCAAATTGACAATTGGCTGGCTGAACAGTTAGTCTTCTAAATACAATCTGAGTGTGAGAGAGGAGTACCATATCATCTGCATATAAAAGCAAGGGGATTTACACTGTAGAATAAATGCAGTTTGCCATCTCTTTTACTCGCAATGGGAGATGTAGTTTGGTGAGGCTGTCATCACTTTTGGCAGAGAAGGCTAAAGATCTTGTAAAACTACAACTGCCAGGATTCCATAGCATCAAACCAAGGCAGTGAAAGTGGTCTCAAACTGCATTCATTCTACAGTGTAGATGAACCCTTTGTTTGAACTTTCAGCCTGTTGGAATAGATTCCCAATGAAGACCATCACAACTTCAATGAGATATCAGGACAAAATGCTCTTATTTATTTATTTGTTTTTATACCCTGCCCTTCTTACCCCGAAGGGGACTCAGAGTGGCTTGCAGATACACAAATAGGGCAAACATTCAATGCTGATTATACACTTAACAAGGACAGACCAACGCAAACTGAGACAAAGGCAGTTGTTCCCATTTGTTGCATCCCTAAGCTGCATAGGCACCTTAAAACCACACTGGAGCCCAGAATATAAGCAATTAAGCTGTTTATTGAAGGTTATAAGTAAGCACAAGCAAATAAAGTTCAGAGTAATTAAAATGGGTGTAAATCCACAGGAGCAGTGTACTTAAAAACTTAAAGCAAGAGTCTAGGAAAGTCACTCAAAGAACATAGTCCAAACCAGAACTCACACTCAGTCCCACGAAACACATCAAGAATAGTCCAAACAAGATTCAAATCCAAGGCATGAAACAAACTGGAACCACAGGAAACAAGGCTGGAATGCAGGATCAAACTTCAAAATAATCCAAGGATCTAAAAATCCACACGGCAAAGTTACTGGAACATTCAACTGGATTCAAAGGCAACACAAGGCTGGAACTTGAAACAAAATCCACGGCTGCAAGAATAAATATACAGGAACATGGAGCAAAGATCTCTCTCTCTTGAATGGCAAAGTTGCCACCTCTGCCGTAGCAGAGAAGGACCAGGCATTTAAGGAAAATCCAAGGTCTTTCTTTCATGAGAAAACTCTTTCTCTCATGAGAAAACTACTCATTAGAGCGCTTCAAAAGCAGTCGTTTACTTCTCCGTAAACATTCTTGTTCCCTCCTTTGGTGAGTTATGGCTCCCCTCCTGTCAAACTCATTATCTTCCTCTAAACTAGAATGTCCATCTGGCACCTGGAGATCTGGCCTTGACTGCAGAGGAAAATGTGGTTCAAAATGCTTGCTTGCAACCATTCTGTCTCTGGTCCCAGAATCCACTGGAACAGATTCTGGCTGCATCTCAGGCCCAAACGCAGAGTCCTCTGGCAAAGCAGGTGCAGGAACAATGACTGGCTGAATGGGCCCAATCTCAGGCTCAGGCTGAGCTACAACACCATTTTATTTCCGGCATCTTGGAGGCTGTGCTTGATGCTGGCCACAGGGGATGCTGTCACTCCATCTTCCATGCCGAGGAGCTTCCTTCCTCAATGCCCTTAAGGGCACCTTTATTACCTCCCCGCTAAAAGTGGTGCCTATTTATCTACTTGCGTTTCTGCTTTTGACCTGCTAGATGGGCAGGTGAGCTGGAACTAACAGCGACTGCTCACCCCGACCTGGGATCAAACTGCTGACCTTTCAATCGGCAGGATATTTCTGCAGCATTGAGGTTTAGCTGTTAATGTGGGATTTGTGTACTGATAGTGTTTAAATGCAATTTGTGCCATGCTTGTATTGCAACTGATTGCATCATCCAGAATGTACCATAGTGTGGAAAGAGTTAATTGCCAAGAAGCTATGATGACCTTGATGTGTGGCTGGAACTAGGGAGTATCCAGACACAAGTGTTTGTGCATAACGATTGCATCAGTTCAGTTCAGTTGAGTTCTGTCTGCCTAGAGTTCGAGTCAAGTTCTGTTGGAGAACAGAACAGTCCTTTGTTCGTCTGTCGTCTGCAAGTCTGTTTGTATTGATTATTGCTGCATACAGTAAAACTTTGTAAATAGTTTTACCAACCTCTCTGAGTGTCTCTTCGTTCTGCGTTCCACTGCTTCCATCCAACTACGGCTGCGCTGCAAATACTCTGACATTAGCCTGCTGTACTAAGCCCAGCCCCTTACAAGGGGGAAAAAAGCAATGATCAATGATGATATTCCTTAGCTTGAGCCACAAAAGCTCACAATCAATAGCAACAAAAGCAACTTTCAGATCAGCAAATGCTGCACAGTGATGGACTATTTGTTCTTGAATCCCAGCTGATTTTACAGCCCAACAACAACAAAAACAACACATTTTTTAGTGTCATGGTTTTTAGCCGGTTCCTGGGTTTATTTTTAGCACTGATTCAGAAAACTGCCTTGGATAAACCACATCAACTCTAGTTTCTTAGATATGGTTACCAGATGGCATACAGTATTTGGAACCAGCAAGTTAAATATACTGTACCCAGAAACAGGCAAACATTTGAGGCACCAAAATGTGTGCTGGCCAGTGTTTTCATGAAAGATACTACACACTGAGTATCTCTGACATGAGAGAAGCCTTCCACAGGATGGTAAAACATCAAACATCTGGGCATCCCCGAGCAACAATCCTTGCAGACAACTAATTTTCTCACACCAGAAGCGACTTGCAGTTTCTCACGTTGCTCCTGTTTTCTGATGCTTCAACGAAATCCGTACATGCAGAACGCTGACTATTGTTTAGATGTGTTGTCGAAGGCTTTCATGGCTAGAATCATTGGGTTGCTGTGAGTATTCTGGGTTGGATGGTCATGTTCCAGAAGCATTCTCTCCTGACGTTTCACCCACATCTATGGCAGGCATCCTCAGAGGTTGCGAAGTTGCTGGAAACTAGTCAAGTGGGGTTTATATGCTTGTGGAATAATGTCGGGTGGGAGAAAGAAGTATTGTCTGATGATTGTTAATATTTTGTGTTTTAAATGATGTTTATTTAAACTATGGCCTGTTTAAATTGTTTTTATTATGATGCTTATTGTTTAACTGTTGATTTTATGTTAAATGTGATTGATTAGGCATACAAAAATAAAGTTATTATTATTATTATTATTATTATTATTTTATTATGACACAGCAAACAAGATAGATAGATTTCGTATCACAAAGTCACAAATCGAACACTTCCCAAGCGTTTAGGACTGTGTGATGTATTTTCGGATGATGCGCACAGATCCCAGCAGGGTGGCCTTTTGCAGTTGGCAGATCGTAATTTTGTCAATGTCTATTGTTCCCAAATGCCGGCTGAGATCTTTTGGCACGGCACCCAGTGTGCCCATCACCACCGGGACCACCTGCACTGGTTCAGTCTTGAGGTCCTGATAGCGGCTGAGTTTTTCCTGTTGTTTTTCGTCAATGCGACTGTCACCTGGGATGGCAACATCAATGATCCAAACCTTTTTCTTTTCCACAACTGTGATGTCTGGTGTGTTGTGTTCCAGAACTTTGTCAGTCTGGATTCGGAAGTCCCACAGTATCTTTCAGTCATTATTGGAGTGGTTAAGCCCCCACCACCCCCACGTCAAGGTGGCACCTGCGGGGGGGGGACTATTATTATTATTATTATTATTATTATTATTATTATTATTATTACAGAAGAGTGTGAATATTGCAATTGACCACCTTGATTAGCACTGAATGGCCTTTCAGTTTTAAGGCCTGGCTGCTTCCTGCGTGGAGGAATCCTTCATTGGGAGGTGATTAGCTGGCTCTGATTGTTTCCTTTCTGGAATTCCCCTGTTTTTGAGTGTTGCTCTTTAGAGTTTTTTTTAATACTGGTAGCCAGATTTTGTTCATTTTCATGGTTTCCTCCTAAAAATTGTTTAGATGTTTTGTGCATCTGCACCTTGCTATCTTATCAACATTACCTTTAAGTCATCAATAATGTTGACAGTATGCAACAAGTAGGGAAGCTGAGTGTAGCTTAAGGTGATAAAGGCGGTCTCCTCCCCAGAGGTTTGCTTTTTAATTAACATCAAATAGCTTGCCTACACAGCTCTCTTGTGGACTATAAATGTTATAATGTGTTATTTCAGCAAATCTCACTTCAAAAGGCTGATCTGGATCTCTTGGGGGCTGATGCCAAGCCTTTGCCTGAGAGGTTGCTGGGGGTCCTTTGGATCTAATACTTTGCCTCATCTAATGAAAAGGGTTTTATCCAGAGGACAACTGGGTGTAACCAGAGATAACCCTAAGGCTCCTCAGATGTGCAATTCGTTTTATTAAAACAGGAGCAGATAAACAAGGAACAATGTTCATAGCATGAAGGCCTGAGTAGTTTAGATTCAAGCTGCAAGAAAGGAGATCCCACCTAAACATTGAATTTCCTAATGGTGAAAGCAGTTTAACAGTGGAATACACTGCTGGATGGCCATCTGTCAGGAGGGTGTAATGATCTAATAACAACTGCCACCAATTTGTAAGGACTAAGAACGACTAAGGTCCTTTCAGGCAGGGGGAATCTTTTTATCCCACCGCTGCCACCAATTTGCAATGATGCAGCCACCAAAGACTCAGAGAGGAGACCTTTTAATTTCCCCCCTTTCTTCTTCTTATTCACTTTAGATGGTAATGCAACTTGGTTTATAATATATGTGACAGAGGCTTAGATGTTGGAGGAACAATAACAAGTTTATTCAGGCACAGAGCTTAGTGGTTACAATTTTGTTTTTCACTTAGAGGCACTTTGATTAACAATTACAATACTAGAATGAGGTGAGTCAAACTCCCTAAAGTGTCACTTCTTTTACTTAAAGTAGATAGAACTTCTTCCTCTGCTACTTTTAAATCGCAGTCACCCCTGTGATATACGATCACAGATTCTCTGTTCCTTACCAGGACACAGACTATATCAAATAAGTCACCAAACCTATTTTAAACCGACTCAAAATGAACAATTGAGTCTCCCCGATCCCATCAACCTAGGATCAATCTTCCCTGTGCCTCATCAGAGCACAGACTGAATCCCTTTTTTAAACTCTGCACTGCTTCAACAAAACGGCAGTTGGCTCAGCCTACTTATTTATTTATTTATTTATTTATTTATTTACAGCATTTATATTCCGCCCTTCTCATCTCGAAGGGGACTCAGGGCGGATCACATTACACATATAGGCAAACATTCAATGCCTTTTAACATAGAACAAAGACAGACAAACATAGGCTCCGAGCGGGTCTCGAACTCATGACCTCCTGGTCAGAGTGATTCATTGCAGTGATTCATTGCAGCTGCTCTCCAGCCTGCGCCACAGCCCGAACCTTCTCCTTGGCAACCAACCTCTGAGTGCTGAGATGCAATAACTGTAATACTTACCCTTTTAAAACACAAACACACAATTAAATATAACATCTGTAAACCAAAAATTTATACTTCATTACAGAGGGATTCAATTGTGAATTAAATGCATGGTAGAAAAAGGTTGGAGTAGATGACCCTTAAGGTCCCTTCCAGCTTGTAATTCTTTTTTTAAAAAAATTATTGTAGTTTCTAGAATAAATACAGAGAAAGAGTGAGAATAAGTTTTTGTAGGAAAGAAAAGAAAAGAAGAAAGGAGAGAAAAAATACAAAAAATACAAAAAGAAAAGAGAAAAATATATAAAAAATACACACATATACTATACACATGTGAACTTCCAACCCATATCCATGCTATTTAAGCCCTATTCATTTATCATCTCCAAAACTAGTTTTGCTTCCCCATAGTATCATGAAATCTTCTGCATCTTTCCATGTTTTATATATCTCTTTATGTTATTATAATTTTCTTTTCTGTCTTTAAGTAGTCCAAAAAAGGTTGCCAATCTGTACTTGTCTTTGGTAATCCTTGTTGTTTTGTCATTAAATAAGTCAATTTGTCCCTATTCCTTATCTCCATTACTTTAGTCAGCCAGTGCTCTATATCTGGTATTTCTTTTTGTCTCCAGTTTTTTGCATAGATAATCCTTGCCGCCGTCGCTAGGTAATTTATTAGTAACTCATCATTTACTTCTAATTTCATCTCAGTTATACCTAGATGGAGGTGCTCTGGATTCATCTGGAATTTTCTTTTTATGATTTTTTAAATTATTTCATGTATTCCTTTCCAAAAATTTTTTAGCCTTTTCACAGGACCACCATATATGAAAAAAGCACCCTTCTTGTTTCTTATGTTTCCAGCAAATATTTTGCATATTCTTATAGTAATTTGCTAGTTTTTGAGGGGTTACATACCACCTATGTACCATTTTAATCCAAGCTTGTGATTCTAAGGCACAGTAGGAGGTAAGTCAATGCTTTTCAAACAAAATCTATATATATAAAAGAGTGATGGAATCGCGGCACCGAGCAAACTACGGGGCCCCCAACCTCGACATTGGACAACACAACCCATCATCCACGCCTTAAGATTGAAACAACACAAAATCACTTCACGCACCTCCACATGGAGAGAACCCACAAGGCCCCATCGGGAGCCATGCCAGGGAGGGAAAAGAGAAGCCCTCATGGCCGCCGGCAACAGGGAAGGCAGGCAATGGGAAAAAGCTATCCCCTGGGTCCTAGCGCCCGCCCATCATCCAAACCATTTATTTCCACTCCAACCTTCTACAATATCCAACCCATTTTAATACTCTATATTTTAAATATATGCTATGAACCATGACAATCAACACAATCTCTCTCCTAATATTTTAACAAACTTAAAATCACAACACCAAATAAAAAACAACACTCTTAAAACACGGGAATGCCAGACACTAAACAATCAGGGCCAGCGAACACCTCCCACGATCTGCCATGCAGGACACAATCCAAGCACTCCCAACAGATGGCCACCCAGCCTCTCAATAATAATAATAATGATAATAATAATAATAATAATAATAATAATAATAATAATAATAACAACAACAACAACATCATAATACAATCCTAATGTTTGCAGAGGCTGACTATTTCTGTGGCCCTGACATGACTACATCTCTTTTTATGTTTGGAACTTTTAGAGTGTTTGCTTATCTTTTTCACATAGAAAGAAGATGGCTGTATACTCAGAAAGGCCTGACTATTTCTGTGGCCCTGACATGTCACATCTCTTTTTATGTTTGGAACCTTTAGAGTGTTTGCTTATCTTTTTCACATAGAAAAAGTATGCTGCCAGTTTAGAGGGCTAATCTCTGCCCACTTGGTCGCCTAGCAACCAATTCAGCCAAGGGACAGCCAGGGTTCTCGCAGAAGCAGAGGAAGCAGGAGGACATTTTTGCTCCCTGGCTTCAGGTAGGATTTGGCTAAGATTTGGCTAAGATTTTAAACTGAGTTTGGGCTTGGCTCCTGTGGTCAAAGTCTAACTGTTGTGTGACTGTTGTGTTGAAAGAGAGCCAGGTACTTAAGTTGATTGACAGCAGGCATTGTCCCCTGTTAATTGAGTTTCTGGGAAAGCTTTATTTGCCAGTGTGAGTTTCTGCCAGAGCCTGATCCCAGAAGGGCAGTTGGTTCTCGCAGAAGCAGAGGAAGCAGGAGGACATTTTTGCTCCCTGGCTTCAGGTAGGATTTGGCTAAGATTTGGCTAAGATTTTAAACTGAGTTTGGGCTTGGCTCCTGTGGTCAAAGTCTAACTGTTGTGTGACTGTTGTGTTGAAAGAGAGCCAGGTACTTAAGTTGATTGACAGCAGGCATTGTCCCCTGTTAATTGAGTTTCTGGGAAAGCTTTATTTGCCAGTGTGAGTTTCTGCCAGAGCCTGATCCCAGAAGGGCAGTTGGTTCTCGCAGAAGCAGAGGAAGCAGGAGGACATTTTTGCTCCCTGGCTTCAGGTAGGATTTGGCTAAGATTTGGCTAAGATTTTAAACTGAGTTTGGGCTTGGCTCCTGTGGTCAAAGTCTAACTGTTGTGTGACTGTTGTGTTGAAAGAGAGCCAGGTACTTAAGTTGATTGACAGCAGGCATTGTCCCCTGTTAATTGAGTTTCTGGGAAAGCTTTATTTGCCAGTGTGAGTTTCTGCCAGAGCCTGATCCCAGAAGGGCAGTTGGTTCTCGCAGAAGCAGAGGAAGCAGGAGGACATTTTTGCTCCCTGGCTTCAGGTAGGATTTGGCTAAGATTTGGCTAAGATTTTAAACTGAGTTTGGGCTTGGCTCCTGTGGTCAAAGTCTAACTGTTGTGTGACTGTTGTGTTGAAAGAGAGCCAGGTACTTAAGTTGATTGACAGCAGGCATTGTCCCCTGTTAATTGAGTTTCTGGGAAAGCTTTATTTGCCAGTGTGAGTTTCTGCCAGAGCCTGATCCCAGAAGGGCAGTTGGTTCTCGCAGAAGCAGAGGAAGCAGGAGGACATTTTTGCTCCCTGGCTTCAGGTAGGATTTGGCTAAGATTTGGCTAAGATTTTAAACTGAGTTTGGGCTTGGCTCCTGTGGTCAAAGTCTAACTGTTGTGTGACTGTTGTGTTGAAAGAGAGCCAGGTACTTAAGTTGATTGACAGCAGGCATTGTCCCCTGTTAATTGAGTTTCTGGGAAAGCTTTATTTGCCAGTGTGAGTTTCTGCCAGAGCCTGATCCCAGAAGGGCAGTTGGTTCTCGCAGAAGCAGAGGAAGCAGGAGGACATTTTTGCTCCCTGGCTTCAGGTAGGATTTGGCTAAGATTTGGCTAAGATTTTAAACTGAGTTTGGGCTTGGCTCCTGTGGTCAAAGTCTAACTGTTGTGTGACTGTTGTGTTGAAAGAGAGCCAGGTACTTAAGTTGATTGACTTTACTAACTATCCTTTGCAGTACATACAGGAAACAAAGCAACATAAACAAATACACAAAGACGTGGTTTGTTGCAGTCTGCACATAAAGTGCGTGCATATTACTTAACTGTACAAAGATCCCACTTGGCCACCACGCTCACCAAGAGATGCAACAAAAGCAAAACATTCCCATCACATGCACCAGCTGTGGCATGTTCCGCTTTTTCACACAAAAACTAGACAACTACATCTGCTCCAAATGCAAACAGATGACTCTGATGGAGCAGAGGATCCAACAGCTCGAGCACCGTATTAAGACCCTTAAGGACATTCAGGCACTCGAGCTCTTCTTGGACACTGCACAACACGCTGCTGTAGATCAGCAGCCTGCATCACACCAACACCACCAAGACCATGATCAGGAACCTTATGGGGAGATCAACTCAAAGGTAGACAACCCTCAGGCTTGGAAGGAGGTCACCCATAGAAGGAGACGCAGGACCAGGCAGCCTCCACAGAACTCCTCTGCTCAGCTGCATTTACACAACAGATTTGAAATTCTTACATCATTAACATACAATCAGGAAACACATCTTGTGGAGGACCACAGTTTCTTAGATACCACTCAGTGGACCATCCTGGATCAATGCGCAGGGGATAGCCCTGACAGGTACAGTGCATCACCACAGTCACACTTATGTAATCATGCAAATGCTCCATCCCCAATCATAGACCAGGAGCAACAGGAACATCCTTGGGAGAGTAATGGGCTCTCGGATGTATCTCAATGGATTGTCATTGATGAATGCACTGGGGATGTTGAGGAGGAGGACAACACTTTACACCTACATGATTCACTTCAACAGGAACACTCTTCAGGGGACATACACACTGTCTTGCACAAAAGGGACCCTGTCAATCCTCAAAGGAAACAGGTCTTGGTAGTAGGTGACTCCCTCCTTAGAGGAACGGAAGCCATCATTTCCAGACCGGATGGGATGGCTCGAGAAACATGCTGCCTCCCGGGGGCAAAAATACACCATATCACTCAGAGGCTCAGCAGGCTCCTAAAGCCCCATCACCCTCCCCACCTTATGTTGATTCATGTAGGTACCAATGACACCGCTAGGCATACTTTTCAAAAGATCACAAATGATTTTCGAGCTCTGGGAACAAAGCTAAAACTGTATAATGTACATGTGATCTTTTCATCCCTCCTCCCTGTTGTAGGACATGGCTCTACAAGGGCCGGAAAAATAGTACAGGTCAATAACTGGCTCAGAAAATGGTGTCAAGAGGAGCATTTTGGCTTCCTTGACCATGGTCTACTCTTCCAAGAGGATGGACTACTGGCAAGCGATGGGGTGCATCTCACACAAGTAGGAAAACATCTTTTTGCACACAGACTCACAAACCTCATCAGGCGCACTTTAAACTAAATCCACTGGGGGAGGGGAACAACAGCCTGGCGAACACTATATTACCCACGACCACAGGGAACCGCCGTAAGGCTAAACGGAGGGCTGCACAAACACAGCAAGGACCAAGTACAGAGAGCACAATAATCCCAAATAAACAGTTCGAGGGGAGGTCACAGGGGCTTACATGTCTTTACACTAATGCTCAGAGCATGGGAAATAAGCAAGACGAACTCCAACTCCTAGCACAGCACCACACATACGATGTCATAGGCATCACTGAAACCTGGTGGGATGACTCCCATCACTGGAATTTAACCATTGAGGGCTATAACCTCTTTCACATAAATAGAACAAAGGGGAGAGGAGGGGGAGTAGCTTTATATGTCAAAAACAGTTACGTTGCAGAAGAAATGCAAGACTGTAATCCGGGAAACCAGCTTGAAAGCATCTGGATAAGAATCAAGGGAACCGGGACTCAAAAAGATCTTGTCGTGGGTGTCTACTACAGACCTCCGAGTCAGGATGAAGGACTTGATGAAGCCTTCTGTCAACAGCTGACCAAACAGGCACAAAGAAGAGATATAGTAGTCATGGGCGATTTCAATTATCCCGATATCTGCTGGAAAACAAACTCAGCCAAGAGTACAAAGTCCAACAAATTCCTCACTTGCCTTGCAGATAATTTTATGGTCCAGAAGGTAGAAGAGGCAACAAGGGGATCAGCAACTCTTGATCTAATCTTAACAAATGTGGAAGACCTGATCAATACAGTTGAAGTGGTTGGATCCTTAGGGGCAAGTGACCATGTGCTCCTGCAGTTTGCAATACAAAGGAATGCTGAAACTAAGACAAGTCAAACACGCATTCTGGACTTTAAGAGAGCTGACTTCCAAAAAATGAAGGAATTACTGAGCGGCATTCCATGGACGCCGATATTAAAAAACAAGGGAGTTAAGGATGGATGGGAGTTTTTCAAAAGTGAAATACTCAAGGCGCAAATGCAAACAGTGCCAACAAAGAAGAAAAATAAGACAAGTGCAAAGAAGCCAGAATGGATGTCCAAAGAACTTCTAACTGAGCTAAAGCTCAAAAGTGACATGCACAAGAAGTGGAAAAGGGGAGAAATCACCAAAGAAGAATTCAAACGTATAGCCAACTCCTGTAGGGAAAAGGTTCGCAAGGCTAAAGCGCAAAATGAGCTCAGGCTTGCCAGGGACATAAAAAACAACAAAAAAGGTTTTTTTGCTTATGTTGGTAGAAAAAGGAAGAAAAAGGAGGCGATAGGGCCACTGCAAGGAGTAGATGGGGTGATGGTGACAGGGGATAGGGAAAAGGCAGAACTGCTTAATGCCTTCTTTGCCTCGGTCTTCTCACAAAAAGAAAGCCATCTTCAACCTCAGCAACATGGAATGGACGAAGGATTGGGGGAAATCCAACCCCAAATAGGGAAACAAGTTGTCCAGGAACACCTGGCCACTCTAAACGAATTCAAGTCCCCAGGGCCAGATCAGCTACATCCAAGAGTATTGAAGGAACTAGCGGAAGTTATTTCAGAACCACTGGCAATCATCTTCGAGAGTTCTTGGAGAACAGGAGAAGTCCCAGCAGATTGGAGGAGGGCGAATGTGGTCCCTATCTTCAAGAAGGGAAAAAAGAACGACCCAAACAATTACCGTCCGGTCAGCCTCACATCAATACCAGGCAAGATTCTGGAAAAGATCATTAAGGAAGTGGTCTGCAAACACTTAGAAACAAATGCGGTCATTGCTAATAGTCAACACGGATTTACCAAAAACAAGTCATGCCAGACTAATCTGATCTCTTTTTTCGATAGAGTTACGAGTTGGGTCGATACAGGGAATGCCGTGGATGTAGCATATCTAGATTTCAGTAAGGCCTTCGACAAAGTCCCCCACGACCTTCTGGCAAACAAACTAGTAAAATGTGGGCTAGACAAAACTACGGTGAGGTGGATCTGTAATTGGCTAAGTGAACGAACCCAAAGGGTGCTCACCAATGCGTCGTCTTCATCATGGAAAGAAGTGACAAGTGGAGTGCCGCAGGGCTCCGTCCTGGGCCCGGTTCTGTTCAACATCTTTATTAACGACTTAGACGAAGGGTTAGAAGGCACGATCATCAAGTTTGCAGATGACACCAAACTCGGAGGGATAGCTAACACTCCAGAAGACAGGAGCAGAATTCAAAACGATCTTGACAGACTAGAGAGATGGGCCGAAACTAACAAAATGAAGTTCAACAGGGACAAATGCAAGATACTTCACTTCGGCAGAAAAAATGGAAATCAAAGATACAGAATGGGGGACGCCTGGCTTGACAGCAGTGTGTGCGAAAAAGATCTTGGAGTCCTCGTGGACAACAAGTTAAACATGAGCCTACAATGTGATGCGGCAGCTAAAAAAGCCAATGGGATTTTGGCCTGCATCAATAGGGGAATAACGTCTAGATCCAGGGAAGTCATGCTCCCCCTCTATTCTGCCTTGGTCAGACCACACCTGGAATACTGTGTCCAGTTTTGGGCACCGCAGATGAAGGGAGATGCTGACAAGCTGGAAAGCGTCCAGAGGAGGGCAACTAAAATGATTAAGGGTCTGGAGAACAAGCCCTATGAGGAGAGGCTTAAAGAGCTGGGCATGTTTAGCCTGCAGAAGAGAAGGCTGAGAGGAGACATGATAGCCATGTACAAATATGTGAGGGGAAGTCATAGGGAGGAGGGAGCAAGCTTATTTTCTGCTGCCCTGCAGACTAGGACACGGAACAATGGCTTCAAACTACAGGAAAGGAGATTCCACCTGAACATCAGGAAGAACTTCCTCACTGTGAGGGCTGTTCGGCAGTGGAACTCTCTCCCCCGGGCCGTGGTGGAGGCTCCTTCTTTGGAGGCTTTTAAGCAGAGGCTGGATGGCCATCTGTCGGGGGTGCTTTGAATGCGATTTCCTGCTTCTTAGCGGGGGGTTGGACTAGATGGCCCATGTGGTCTCTTCCAACTCTACTATTCTATGATTCTATGATTCTAGGGTTCAGTTAGGGGACAGGCAGATTTAGGCCTTACTTAGGCTTCTTCCACAGATTATCTAATTTGCACTGGATTATATGGCAGTGTAGACTCAAGGCCCTTCCACACAGCTATATAACCCATTTATAATCTTATATTATCTGCTTTGCACTGGATTATCTTGACTCCACACTGCCATATAATCCACTTCAGTGTGTATTTTATCCAGCTGTGAAGAAGGGGCCTCATATAATCCACTTCTAAGCAGATAATATAAGATTATCAATATATAGTAGACTCTCACTTATCCAACATAAACAGGCCGGCAGGATAAGTGAATATGTTGGATAAAAAGAAGGGATTCAGGAAAAGCCGATTAAACAAATTAAGCACCAAAACATCATATTATATAACAAATTTGACAGAAAAAGTAGTTCCATGCGCAGTAATGCTATGTAGTAATTACAGTAGAATCTCACTTATCCAACACTTGCTTATCCAACTATCTGGATTATCCAACGCATTTTTGTAGTCAATGCTTTCATTGATATTTTGCTGCTAAATTCATAAATACAGTAATTACTACATAGCATTACTGTGTATTGAACTACTTTTTCTGCCAAATTTGTTGTCTAACATGATGTTTTGTGCTTAATTTGTAAAATCATAACTTAATTTGATGTTTAATAGGCTTATCCTTAATCCCTCCTTATTATCCAACATATTCGCTTATCCAACGTTCTGCCGGCCCGTTTATGTTGGATAAGTGAGACTCTACTGTACTGTATTTACAAATTTACCAGTAAAACATCACAATGAATTTAAAACACTGACTACAAAAACATTGATTATGAAAAGGCAGACTGCGTTGGATAATCCAGATTGTATAAGCGAATCTTGGATAAGTGAGATTCTACTTTAATATGAAATAATTACTGGGATAGAATAATACAGAACCATATAATCTCTAAAACCAGGACAGTAAATAAACAGGGGAATTCCACCCAGGAAACAATCAGGGCCAGCTAACACCTCCCAACAAAGTATTCCCATCATCAAAGTCTGGCAAATCCTCTGTTTTCTCAGGGCCACAGACAGTAGAAGCACATAAAATATCGCAAACAACACCACTCTGAAAACAAGGGAATTCCAGACAGGAAACAATCAGGGCCAGCAAACACCTCCCAACAAAAAATTCACTCAGGGAGGAAACAGCCAGGCTTTAAAGCTGCAAGGCCATTACATCCTAATCATTTTGCCTAATTGCAGCATTCATACTTGCCTCCAACAGACAAAAAAAAACCAATCAGAAATATTGTATATTCACAACCTTTAGGAAACAATATCCCCTGATGGCGCAGTGTGTTAAAGCGCTGAGCTGCTGAACTTCTGGACCGAAAGGCCGCAGGTTTGAACTGGGGGAGCGGAGAGAGCCCCCACTGTTAGCCCCAGCTTCTGCCAAACCAAAAATTCAAAAACATGCAAATGTGAGTGCATCAATAGGTACTGCTCCGGCGGGAAGGTAACGCCACTCCATGCAGTCATTCCACATGACCTTGGAGGAGTCTATGGACAACGCCGGCTCTTCGGCTTAGAAATGGAGATAAGCACCAACCCCCAGAGTCAGACATGACTGGACTTAACGTCAGGGGAAAACGGTTACCCTTGACCTTAACTACCACCAATTCCTCAATACTTTATTTCCCAGACCACCAGACTTCGCCACAGCAACGTGTGGCCGGGCACAGCTAGTGTCATATAAAGATTGACTCAAGAATCAGGGACAATGAGCTCTCACATATAAAGAACAAAAATGTGCAAACTGATCATTGAAACCCACTGAATGATCTAAGGCAGATAATATACTCTCAGCCTCATAAAACCTCGCAATAGATTCACCTTAAGGTCACCGTAAGTTGAAAATGACATGATGTACACTAACAAATCATTATTCCAGCTTCCTAAAGCCATGGACATGAACACTGTCACATCTACACTGTCGAATTGATATACTCGCATTGCATGCTTTCTAACTGCTAGGTTGGCAGAAGCTAGAGCTGACAGTTAGGAGCTCACCCCAACTCACAGCTTTGAACTGCAACCCTCTTGTTGACAGATTTCCTGCAGCTACCAGTTTAACCCTCTGCACTTCCCTTTAATGCAGTTTGGCACAACTTGAACTGCCATGGCTCAATGCTGTGGAATCCTAGGATCTGTAGTTTTACAAGGTCTTTTGCCTCCTCTCTCAAAGAATGCTGGTGCCTAAGCAAACAATAACTCCCAGGATGATAGGGAATACCACTCTTTCCGGATTGCGCAACTCTATAAAATGTGAAAATAAAATAAAATACATATTTGACTTTGGGATGGGGTGTCTGATTTTTCGATAACAAGTTTTCTCTGCCAAAGAGTGCTGGTGCCTCACCAAACTACCAATCCCATGATTACATACTAAGGGAACCATGGCAATTAAAGTGCTGTCCAATTGCATTAATACAACAGTTTAGATGCACCGTTGGACTCTGAAAAATCATTCAGAATGAGTGGTTAGCTGGCTTAATAATAATAATAATACTATAATAATACATAATAATAATACATAATAATATACTTTACTTATATTCCGCTTTATCTCCCCGCTTTATATTCCGCTTTATCTCAGATTACAGTACACATATAAGACAAACATTGAATGCTTTTTTATACAGTGAACAATGACATACATACTGGTTCACCTTGCTCTTAACACACACTCTACCACAGCAGACTTGGTTTTTTCAGTTTATTGATAAAAAACAGCAAAATCTTAAGAAAAAGCAGTAAAGAAAGCAGTAATCCAATTGCAAAGGCAATCTGCAGAATATAGTTCAAAGTCTCTGTAGAAAATAGTTCAAAGTCTCTAATATAGCAAATCAGTCCTGAAAAACAATGTAGCATGAACTTCAAAATACAATCCAAACACAGAATCTAGGCAGGAACAAAAGCAACGATCTTTTTCCATGAGCAGTGACAAGGCAGGAGTTAAGCTTCCCAAAACTAATGTTGCTTCGTTTTCACCCTATTTAACCATGCTTACAAGCTAAGAAAGCATTCCTCTGACCTTGGATTCCCATCCGTTTCTTAGCGATTCTCACAGAACACCTGGGACGAACCCTTAAACTTAACCTTGTGTCTCTATCTAAGGAAGACTCCTCTGACTCGCTGCCAGAGCCACCTGGACTTTGTTGATGTTCAAAATCTTGTGAAAGGTCACCCTTATCACTAACTTCAGCTTCCCTGCTAGCCTGCGGCCTCTCTGACAATTCAAAGCCTTTAACATTTTCTTGGTCAGCCTGCATTTCTGACAATTCAGAGCCTTCAACATTTCCTTGGTCAACCTGCATAAACCCAAATCCCCCTTCATCATCAGGCTGAACCGCAACACTTAACTCCAGCCATGGGGAGGTGCTCTTGTTCCATTTTTCCATGTTGAGGAGCCTGTTGTCCATAGAATCTCCAATCATGTTGCTGGTATGTTTGCATGGGGCACCTTTCTACCATCCCACCGAGGCAGTACCTATTGACCTACTCATATTGGATGTTTTTGATCTGCCCGGTTGGCAGGAGCTAGGGTTGACAGTGTGGCTTTGAACTGCCTTCTCTTTCCTCCTCCCTACCCACCCATTTTCCATTTGTGCTTTGTCTTTTTGCGATATCAGCTTGAAGCAGGGTCTCCCTGATTCTTCAAAGCAGAGGAAGGCAAGGGCTTTGGGAGACTTCTGCTTCTGAACCTCTCCCTGGCATCCCGCTGACAACGCCTTGTGCAAAACATCCCTAGGAAGGCTACCTGCAGGGGTGAAACTGGTAATTGTGGCTAATGAAAGGCAGCCGAGGAAACTCCCAGAGCCTCTGGGAAGAAAGAGAAGCAGGTGCATTGTCTACTGGAATGAAGACACCCTAAGGCAGCAGAGATTAGTGTCTTGGGATGCCAGGATATAAAGCTTGCTTCCAGACGCTGAGACATCAAGGAACTCCCAGCTACTGAAATGAGCTCCAGAAGACTGGATGGATCGGAACTTCTTGAGTAAGTCTTCCCTTTGTGGCCGGCTGTCCTCCGCTAACTAACTGCTAGAGCCAACTTTGTTTAGTAGCTGTTTATCCTCTTTCCTTTCCACACAGGGATCCCCAGGAAAAGGCCACCCTCAGCCATATTAAACTCTTTTCCAATGACATCAATGTGGCTGGAGTCCTGGCCCAACTTTCCAAAGCTTTGGAAGACCTGGCCACCTCAATCTACACACCCAAATCTCCAGAAGTGGAAGATGGACCTTCAGAGGTGAGTCCTCTTCTTTTTATCTCTTATGGGCTCCATGGTGGCAGAAACGTAATATTATAGCATTATAGGGTTGGAAGAGTCTCCAAGGGCCATCCAGTCCAACCCTTTTCTGCAATGCAGGAAGCCACAAAGTACTCCTGATACATTACCACCCAGGCTCTGCTTAAAAACCTCCGGAGAAGGAGGCTCCACCAGACTCTCAGGCAGGATATTCCATTGTAGAGCAGCTCCTATCATTAGAAAAATATTTAAGTAGAATTTCTTTTGCTGTAATTTGAACCCATGGCTCCATGATGTCCTAGTCCTGGAGCAGCAGAAGACAAGCCTTCCTCCTCCTCAATGGGACATCCTTTTGAATATATTTTTTTATATAATGTTTATTCAAATTTTAAGTGTTTACATAAAACAGTGGGGAATGAAAAAGATAATGGGGGGGGGGAATAAGGGTGAGAGAAAAAAAAGTGTGACAAAGTGGAGGGGAAAAAGAAAAAAGAAGAAAAAAAGATTTAGAAGGAAAATTGGTTAGGGAAGGGTAATAAGGGTAGAGTTTGTTTTGGTCTTCCGTTTTCTACTTTTCCTGGTTATATTTGAATATTTTTGTCTTTTCTTGTTTACTGGTCACCATCGTATTTTCAGTTCACTGGATTCCCCTTTTTGTTTCTTTCAAACCATTGCTAAT
This sequence comes from Anolis carolinensis, assembly GCF_035594765.1. Classification (NCBI taxonomy): domain Eukaryota; kingdom Metazoa; phylum Chordata; class Lepidosauria; order Squamata; family Anolidae; genus Anolis; species Anolis carolinensis. The sequence goes on along the minus strand of NC_085844.1, from coordinate 4,945,434 downwards.
TTTCTATATTCTTCATATTTTTTCCAATTGGTCATCTTTATTGGTTTGCCTCTGCTCTCCTTCATCTATATATATAAAAGGGTAATGGAATCACGGCACCGGACAAAACAACTAAACTAAACGCCCCACAACCTAGAAAATTGACAGCACAACCTCTCATCCACGCCTCTAAGTTCATACAACAAAAAGAAAAGAAAAATTAAGTCCTAGCCACAGCAACGCGTGGCCGGGCACAGCTAGTTAAATATGTAAGTCTATCCATGTCATAGATTTCGTCTAGCTTTTCTAGCCAGAGGCCTTTTATTGGTATTTTATCCAATTTCCAATGTCGAGCAAAGGTTATCTTTGCGGCTGTTGCTTTAAAGGTAAAAATAATATCATCATTCTCAGTAAAGGTTGTTATGCTTTCTGTTAGGCCTAGAAGATAAAATTCTGGCTTCATCGGAAAAAAAAATTCCCAAAATTTTTTGTGACTCTTCATGCACTTCTTTCCAGAATTTAGTTGTTTCTGAACATGTCCACCAGGAATGGAAGTATGTTCCCTCCTGTAAGTTACACTTCCAACATTTGTTTTTAACATTTTTGTACATAATTCCTAATTTTTTTGGTGTGATGTACCACCTGTGGAACATCTTGATCCAATTTTCCTGAAGATCTAGGGCATATGTATATTTTAACTTTCTTTTCCAAATCTTTTCCCATTCTTCGAATTTGATTGGGCGTCCAATATTGGACGTCCTTTTGAATATTTAAACATGGCTCTCACGTCAACCTCCCTTTCTCAAAGCTAAACATACCCAGCTCCCTAAGTCACTTTTCATAGGGATTCATAGTTTTCGGACGTTTGACCCATTTTGGTCACCCTCCTCTGAACCAGCTTGTCCATATCCTTCTTGAATTGTGATGTCCAGAACTGAACACATTATTCCAGGTGAAAAGTTCTGACCAAAGCAGAATAGACTGGAACTATGACTTCCCTCAAACTAGACACTATTGATGCTGCCTGGGATCGTATTGGCTTTTTTGAGTCCCTCCAGGGAGATAGGGCTGGCTATTAATAAAGCATAATTTGTGTGCTTTTCTAAGAGTTGCAGCTCATTTTCCAGTCACTGAATTTGTGACAGCAGAAGGTGTCACCCCAAAGGAGATTCATAAGAGAATGCAGCTGTTTATGGGGATTGTGTGGATGTGAGTCCTGTGCGTCATTGGGTGAGTGGGTTTAAAGATGTTGAGGTGGGAACATCTAACTTGCATGACAAACAAAGAGTTGGACATCCTGTGACAGCAACCACCGAGTTTCACAAGCAAAAGGTTGACAGATTGATTCAGGGTGATCGTCGTATCACTCAGAGAGAAATTTGAGGCATAATCGGCATTTCACAAGAACGTGTGGGTCACATGATTGCTTTGCTTGGCTATCAGAAGGTCCTGTGAGATGCTGGTTGCGGAAACAGAGTGACGACTTCTTCCATGACGGCTTCAGATAACTTCTTCATTATTGGCAGAAATTTATCCAGTTGTCTGGTGATTATGTGGAAAAGTGAATAGTGGTTGTTAAAGAGCACATTCTAAGGATTATTTCTGCGTTTGATTTATTAAAATATTCCCATTCAAACCCAAGTAACGAAGGTGGAAGCATTACTTTTCATTCAACCCTTGTAAATGTTCCTCCAGTAGCAGCAATAATATCCCTGTGGGCAGGAAAATCTGCCAGTTTCAACTGGATGGCCCCCCATGAGGGTCTTCCTTCCTCCATGGGCAAACAAGAATGGGCAACGTGGAAGTCCCTGAACAGACTCAGAAGCGGAGTGGGCAGATCAAAAGACAACTTGCAAAATGGCACAGCCTAGAAGAATCCTCCACCTTGTGTGACTGTAGAGCAGAACAAACAACTAAGCACCTATATGCTTGCCCCAAATGCCCTGCCTCATGTACAGAGGAAGAACTGTTTAAAGCTACAGACAATGCAGTCACACTTTAGACCGTTTTTGGTCTAAAGCTATTCAGCAGCTTGTGAACCATTTATTTTACTCATCTATTTATGCAATGCTTTCAACACAAAACAAAATTTTAAAAAAGCGGACATTTCCCTCTGTTGAAATACATGTTGTTATTTTTGGGCAGTCATGTTTTTAATATGTGAAAGGAAGTCACACTGAAGAGAGCACAGCTTGTTTTCTCGAGAAACTATGACACAATTAAGCAATTGACTTAAATATCCATTTAAACATGAACTTTCTGATGGTAAGAGCTGTTTGACATTAGAATATACCACTGCCTGGGAATACGATGGAGTCTCCTTCTCTGGAGGCTTTGAAGCGAAGACTGGATAGAAGGTCTTTTCTGACTGGCTTTGATAGTGCTTCTTGTGGACTGGATGGCTCTTGGGGTCTCTTCCAGTCTTACAAGGCTATCATTTTAAAGAAGCTATGCTGCTGTCCTGTTTTGTCTTTCAAGAGCAGCCTTAAAACACTGTGGTAAGTAAATGAAAACTGCTTTACTTCAGCAAAAAAGTACAGCACACGCAGTGGAATAATGCAAAAGGAAGCAAGGAAGTCTCAGGGCAAACACAGTCCTTAGTCTCTGATAAATTCCCAAATCAAATAACAGTCTTACTTCAGAGAAACAGCAACAAATCCTTAGGAGCAGTTTCCCAGATGCAGACTTGAAGCAGGCACAAGGGGAGCAAAGGCTTAGGCATTAGAGTCAGTTTGTTACCAGCAAGAGCTGACTGCACCTTCTTCTGCTTTATAGCCCTGAGTCCCCTCACAGATGTTAGGACAGTTCCCAATTACTCAGCTGCATTTCTGGCAGTTATTCTAGCTAAACAACGTCTCTGCTCTGTTTCCTTTCGCCTCTCCTGTAATTGTTAATGTGGGATTTGTGTATTAGTAGTGTTTAAATGAAATTTGTGTCTAGCATGTATTGCATCATCCAGGAAATGCTATAGTGTGTAAAGAGTTAATTTGGTAAGAAGCTGTATTGACCTTGGATATGTGGCTGGAGCTAGATAGGAGTGTCCAGACTACAAGTGTGTTTGTATATAGTTGATTGCATCAGATGAAATCTGGTTCTGCCAGCTGAGAAGATCTGTGCTGTTTGTCTAGAGCGAAAGTCTTATGTCCATTGTCTGCAAGTCTGTTTGTTTTGTTCAATAAACTTTGTAAATACTTTTTAAACATCATCTCTGACGTTCCTTCGTTCTGCGCTCCACTGACATCGTACTTCTGCTGCTACGCTGCGCGCATTACTCTGACAAGTGGTTATGGGCCCAGCACGCTTCCGCTGCGTCTCTGCTTCTCCATGGAATCAATCTTCCTCCGAAGACACACAAGATTCACATTCAAAGCAGGCTCACCAAACAGCGGTCTCGTCTCTGGTCACAAACTCGCAGCTCCAACTTTCTCTCCACTCCAAACTCTAGAACTCCGGTCCGGTCTAGGTACTGGCATCTGGGAACTGGTCAGTCTGGTCAAACTGGCCTGGGATCTGGGACCATACTCTGACAGAAATGTGGGTACTTGCAAAATCTCCTCCTCAGATTCCAACTTACTCTCTGATTCATGAACACTTTCCTGCTCCCCTTCCTCTTCTGAAGAAGAGGGATTCCTAACAGCTGCCTTCCCCATTGAGTGGACGGGGTCCTCCTCACCTACTATTAACCTACTCTGACATCTTCACCATTCTCTCATCTTTGCAGGAGGAACCCGAGGATCAACCTGAAGAAGTTGACGAACCTCAACCAGACCTTGGCACCTCTGTGAGCCTCCAGACAGAAGGGATAGACTACAGGTGGACACCAAGGACAACCCGTCGGGAGTGCTTTGAGTTGTATCATGGCCACTCCACCTATTACGTCCCCCCGCAGCCCCGCTCCAGATCCTTGCCTTCTATGCGGAGGAAATACTCTTCTTTCCTCCTTGACCCCGGATTGCTGCAGGGCCCAGGAAGGGGATACTTTTCCCGGCAGAGAGAGAGGGAAGAAGAGATGCAGGACTGGGAATACAGAAGCAGGCTGGCCTTTCTTGGCTATCTTTAAGCAAATGTTATGCTAACCTACCTCCTTTCACAGAATGATAGGAAGAGAAGGGACCTCCAAGGGGCATCTAGTCCAACCCTTGGAGCTGAGGAGCGATTCCTGTATCCTCCCTTATAACTAAGGAAACTGCTCTTGCTACTTCTATAGCTTGAGGGGTGCAAAGGGATCTTGTAGCCGAAAGAAATAAATGTGTAGCACAAGCAGGTATCCGATGAAGCAGACTTCAGGTGCATCTACACTAGGCATGGGCAAACTTGGGCCCTCCGAGTGTTTTGGACTTCAACTTTCATAATTCCTAACAGCCGGTAGGCTGTTAGGAATTATGAAAGTTGAAGTCCAAAACACTCGGAGGGCCCAAGTTTGCCCAATCCCAATCTAGAACCCGCACATGTCTGATCTAGAACCTGCACAGGTCTGATCTAGAACCCACACATGTCTGATCTAGAACCCGCACATGTCTGAACTTTGCAAAACTTCTCTACTACGGTACATCTTCAGTCCTGTTATTAGCATATAATGCATATGTCTTCAGGAAAACTGCAATGTCTCTAAGTCTTTCAATTTATGTCTTTTAATGGTCATGTTTTTTCTATGTATTTTGCACCTTGTTATATCGCAGCTTTAGGAGAGGCAATTAGCAAATTATTATTGTTATTGTTATTATTTTACATTGGAGGACACAGTGCTAGGAGTGGCTTGCATTTCTACAAATAATAATAATAATTTTACCTGTGTTATATCGCACCTTTAGGAGAGGCAGTTAACAAATTATTATTTATTATTACTATTATTATTGTATGACACAGCAAACAAGATAGATATGCTGGATTTCATTATTATTATTATTATTATTATTATTATTATTTTACATTGGAGGACGCAGTGCTAGGAGTGGCTTGCATTTCTACAAGTAATAATAATAATAATTTTACCTGTGTTATATCGCACCTTTAGGAGAGGCAGTTAACAAATAATTATTATTATTATTATTATTATTTTACATTGGAGGACACAGTGCTAGGAGTGGCTTGCATTTCTACAAATGGTAATAATGATTTTACCTGTGTTATATCTCACCTTTAAGAGAGGAAGTTAACAAATTATTATTATTATTATTATTATTATTATTATTATTATTATTATTATTTTACATTGGGAGGACACAATGCTAGGAGTGGCTTGCATTTCTACAAATGATGATAATAATTTTACCTGTGTTATATCTCACCTTTAGGAGAGGCAGTTAACAAATATTATTATTATTATTATTATTATTATTATTATTATTATTATTATTATTATTATTTTACATTGGAGGACACCGTGCTTGGAGTGGCTTGCATTTCTACAAATGATGATGATAGATTTATCATGTCAGAAGGGAATTGAGGGTACAGTTATAAGGTATTTTAAAACACAAAGATAAAAACTTGGCATTATACTAAATGTCCTTTGACCAGTAGCTGGCCACTTGGAGTGCCTCTGGTGTCGCTGTAAAGAGGTCCTCCATTCATTGTGCATGTGGCAGGGCTCATTGAGGTTCTGGGTTTTAGCTGCCACTTTTGGACTCTCGCTTGCTGAGGTGTTCCTGCGAGTGTCTCTGTAGATCTTAGGAAGCTGTTTCTTGATTTAAGGCATTGGCATGCTGGCTGATATCCGAACAGAGGATGGGCCGGAGATGTCACTGCCTTGATCCTTTCATTACTGCCTGATACTTCCCGACGGATATCAGGTGGTGCAATACAGTATAATTTCTCCAGCAGTTTTGAGCATAGACATTCTGTGATAATGCATGCCTCATTAGGGGCCACATCCACTGTTTTAGCAGCTGAGGATATGATCAATGGTTTCGTCAGCTTCCTTGCACAGTCTGCATTCTGGGTCAACAGCTGATTTTTCGATCTTGGCCTTGATTGCATTTGTTCTGATGTCTTGCTCCTGGGCTGCAAGGATCAGGCCTTCTGTCTCATTCTTCAGGGTCCCATTCGTGAGCCAGAGCCAGGTCTTCTCCTTATCAGCTTTTCCTTCAATTTTGTCAAGGAACTTTACATGCAATGTTTTGTTGTGCCAGCTGTCAGCTCTAGTTTGTAGTGCGGTTTTCTTGTATTATTATTATTATTATTATTATTATAATATTGCATGAGTACTCATATGCCTTGCAGCATAATAATAATAATAACAACAACAATGTTCCACACATGCATCCTAAAACATCGGCTCTGCAGTGACATTGCCTGCCAGCTAAGCTGTCTGCTATTGTCAAAATTAGCCATTCAGGTATTCTGCCCCAAAGTAACAATTAACCTGCTCTGCCCAATGGGCTTGGAAAGGCATTTGAAAGCAGGCTTTTCATCCTTCATCTGCAGTGTAATCTGAACAGTGCAGGTAATTAAACATTTTGCAACACAAAACAGGTGAAAAAGTGTCTGGTTTGTTTTGGTTTTTGCCATTAGGTTCTGGCTCCCTCCAGAGGCCAAATGTGGAAATTGCACGTAATTTCCTCCTGTTGTCATTAACATGGTTGTTATCAGTCTATTTCTCCAAATGACTTCAAGATGATGAGGATGATGTTCTTCTTTTTCCTCACTGTCCTTTCTTCTTCCTCGTCTTCTCCTTCTTTTCTTTCTTCTTCCTCCTCTTCTACTTTATCTATTTATTATTATTATTTATTTTTCTTCTTCTGTGACGTATTATTTATTATGCTGTAACTACAATAAATCAGCCAGTCTCGAAGCTGTTTTTGAGTTCTTTCCTCCCTTCACATGCGGTTAAACCTTCCCAAAAATCCCCCAAAAATTCCCCAAAATGTACAAAAATGTATTTGTTTATTCAAATAATATCTTTTTTTTTTCAACTGGAGCCCAACAACATCAGTGGTAACAATTCTGGCCTGAAAAACAAACACTTGTTAGAATTTGACACTGAGAAATATTATTATTATTACATAATATTTATTTATAAACCCTGCTCTTCTGTCCTGTCATAAACAAGACTCAAAGTGCATCATGACACGAAATACAAATCACTATTTAAAACCTGCAAGTTTTGTTTCGTTCATTTAAATTTTGAGCTGCTTTGAGTCTCAAACGTGAGGAGAAAGAAAATAATAATAATAGTAATAATAATAATGCAAAAGGCCACCCTACTGGGATCTGCACACATCATCCGAAAATACATCACACAGTCCTAAACACTTGGGAAGTGTTCGACTTGGGATTTTGTGATTTTTTTGCTGTGTCATAATAAAATAATACAACAACAATAATGCATTTTATAATATCACAATACAATGTTGCACCTCAGCACTGGTTCACCTTGATCTTAACACTCACTTCATCACAGCAGGCTAGGTTTAAACAGTTTATTGATAAAAGATAGCAAAGTCTGAATAAAAAGCAGTAAAGAAAGCAAATATCCAAATGCAATGGCAGTCAGTAAAAAGCAATATTCAAATGCAAATGCAGTCAGTCAAAAAGGCTATAATCCAGAGGTAAAAGCAATTTGCAGAATATAGTCCCAAGTCTCTGATATAAAAAATTAGTCCTGAAAACAAGGCAACATGAACTTCAGCGTAAAGTCCAAAACACAGATTCCAGGCATGAACATAAACGAGAATCCTTAGACAAGGCAGGAGATGTGCTTCCAAAAATCAATGTTGCTTCGTCTGAAAATCTTTCCTTGTCTCCTGTATTTTACCCATGTTTACAAGGCAAAAAAGCATTTCTCTGTCCTTGAGGTCCCACACGTTTGATAGCGGTCTGGGAAGATGAACCTTTAACTTTAACCTCGTATCTCTAAGGAAGACTCCTCTGAGTCACTGCCAGAAACACCTGGAACTTGTTGATGTTCTAAATCCTGTTAAAGGTCACTCTTATCATTGGTTTCTGTTTCCTCGCCAGCCTGCAGCCTCTCTGACAATTCACAGCCAGAGCCTTCTGTTGGGAATCACCCTGGACTACTCAAGTCTAGATGTAGTCAGATAGATGATAGAGTTAGATTGAGGGAATCCTTTCCCTGTTTCCAAAGCATGCCTAGACAGGCTTTACTGTGTTTCACTCTATCCTGTTTACGTCACATCCCTTACTTTGAAGTTAGTAGAAATGTGACTCTCCAGGGACACTAACTTCTCATTGGTCAGAATGTCTTTTATGGCCCCAATAAACTGGACCACGAGGTTGGAACCATTTTGGTTCTCTCTTCTCCCTTTGTTCTTCAAGCTAACAATACGTCCTGCCATCTCTCCTGGCAAGATGTAACTATTTAGATGTTTGTTATTTTTCCTTTCTTATTTTTCCTTAGAAACCAGCCTAGAGTAGACTAGACAGCTCCCAAGCCTTTCTATCTACAATTGAGTTCTTTTTACCTGAATAAATACTTTTTGAACTTTTATTGAGACTCTGCAGTCCATCGCAATCCTAAATGGTCAAAGGCTTCTCTTTGCTCGCCCCGTGTAAGTAACTGCTGCATTTGAAAGCTTTGCTTTTGCTACTCTGCTGCATTTTTGGTGGAATCTCCCCCAGAGAGGGTTAAATTGAGTCTAACCGCTCAGAGATTACCACAACACCTTCAACATTTCCAGCGCCAGAGGCTTCAAGATTTCTCTCTTCAGCATTGCTTTGGTCAGCCTGCCTAAACCCAAATCCCCCTTCATCATCAGACTGAACCACAACATGCAATAATAATATAATGATACATCTAACTATCTATCTATCGTCTATACACATAATAAAAGTGAAAAATGTGTAAGTGCTTATGTGGAGGAGGTGCCCATAGAATCATAGAATCATAGAATAGTAGAGTTGGAAGAGACCTCATGGGCCATCCAGTCCAACCCCCTGCCAAGAAGCAGGAAATCGCATTCAAAGCACCCCCGACAGATGGCCATCCAGCCTCTGCTTAAAAGCTTCCAAAGAAGGAGCCTCCACCACACAGACAGCCTCCTGCCTCTACAAACAGCTATCGTTCCCACTGTGCTGAAGACACTCATGGCCCTCCCTCCACTAACATGCAGGTTATAGTGAGCGCATGAACATGTAGCCCAAACCCTGCCCGTGTCCTCCACAAACACCATCCTGCCCCCCACCCAAGTGAAGGCTTTTATGAGGGACAATTTCATCCTCGATGTTCTGTTTTTCCTCCAGAATGGACATCCCAGGGTCCCCTAATTTGCATGATCCCGCCCACTGCTTCTCCCTTAACCCTTTCCTACCCCTTCCTATGGCACACAGTTAACAGAGGAATTAATCAGCAACTGAAGAAGAGGTTTGGGGAGAATTCACCATGATTTACAAGAGTTGTACTTGATCTACATCCAGAGAGCACTGTCAACCCAACCAACGATGAATCTGGACCACACTTGCCACGGATGATGGGACTTGCAGTACCTTCACTGATACTGTGACCTCCACCGACAATGGACTGGCACAGAGAAGCCCCATGATCAACTGAACATACTACAGGGGTTAGTGGGAATGGACCTTGATTTTGAGAGTTATAGTTCACCTGTTCTAGAAAGTACTGAACCCAGCTGATGTCAGATCTGGACCAAACTTGGCACACAGACCCAACATTGCCAACTGAGCATATGGGTCTGGTTTGGGGCGACTGACCTCAAATCTGGGAATTGTAGTTCACCCTTATCCAGAGAGCCCTAAACCCAGCCGACGACAGATCTGGACTAAATTTGGCACATAGACCCAACATGGCCAGCTGTGAAAACTCGCAGGATTTGGGAGTGCTTGCCCTGAGAATCTGGAAGTTGTAGCTCACCCTTATCCAGACAGCACTGAACCCAGCCCATGACAGATCTGGACGGGCTGTGGCGCAGGCTGGAGAGCAGCTGCAATGAATCACTGCAATGAATCACTCTGACCAGGAGGTCATGAGTTCGAGGCCCGCTCGGAGCCTATGTTTGTCTGTCTTTGTTCTATGTTAAAAGGCATTGAATGTTCGCCTATATGTGTAATGTGATCCACCCTGAGTCCCCTTCGGGGTGAGAAGGGCGGAATATAAATGCTGTAATAATAATAATAATAATAATAATAATAATAATAATAATAATAATAATAATAATAATCTGGACCAAACTTCAGTGATATTACCTAACATCCCAAAACCTATCTAACATCCCAAAACAAACAATGCCTTCTTCTAATAACCCGGGCATCACCAGGTCCCCAAGCTAGTATTAGAATATAATACAATACATAATAATGCAATAATAATAATAATAATACATATTGTAATATAATGATAATACAATGCATAATAATGCAATAATACAGTGCATAATAATGAAATAATAATACAGTAGAGTCTCACTTATCCAAGCTAAACGGGCCGGCAGAAGCTTGGATAAGCGAATATCTTGGATAATAAGGAGGGATTAAGGAAAAGCCTATTTAACATCAAATTAGGTTATGATTTTACAAATTAAGCACCAAAATTTCATGTTATACAACAAATTTGACAGAAAAAGTAGTTCAATACGCAGTAATGTTATGTTGTAATTACTGTATTTACGAATTTAGCACCAAAATAACACAATATATTGAAAACATTGACTAAAAAAATGGCTTGGATTATCTAGAGGCTTGGATAAGCGAGGCTTGGATAAGTGAGACTCTACTGTACATATAATGATAATAGTAATGATAATGATAATACAATAAAACACAATGCATAATAATGCAATAATACATATTATAAAAGAATAAAACAATTCTTAATAATGAAATAATAATACATATTATAATAATACAAAACATACTACAATATAATACAAAAATACAATGTATAATAATACAATACTAATACACATCATAACATCATAATACAATACATAATACAATAATATAATAATACAATGCATAATACAATGCACAATATAATAATACATATTATAATATAACAGAATGCAGAATAATGCAATAATAATACATATTGCAATAATATAATAATACAATACATAATACAATAATAATACAATACATAATAATGCAATAATACATATTATAAATTAATAAAACGATTAATAATAATGAAATAATAACACATATTATAATACAAAATATAATATAATACATAAAAATACAATGCATAGTAATACAATACTAATACATATTATAACATAATAATACCATACATAATATAATATAGTAATACAATACATAATACAATGCATAATAATGGGATAATAATACGTATAATACAATAAAAACACGATGTATAAAAAAGCAATAATAATACATATAATATAATAATACAATACATAACAATGCAATACATAATGCACATAATATAATACAATACATAATATAATAATACATATTATAATATAACAGAATGCAGAATAATGCAATAATAATACATATTGCAATATAAAAATAACAATGCATAATACAATACATATTCTAATATAATAATGCAATGCGTAAATAATGCAATACATGATACAACAACAATAATAGTGTTTTTTTTTACTTGTAGCTGCTTTTCCAAACAAATTCTTGAATGCGCATGCGCAAAAGGTACGGCTTCTTCCATTAGGAAGGAGGCGGGCTCTTGGGGAAGCCTGACCAATCAGAAAGCACCGGGCTCCCAAGCGTATTTCCCTATTTGCGCATGCGCAGGTACGTTTGTGTGAACTAATCTCTTCTCTGAAAACAGGGGAGAGGGGCGGGAATTAGTCCCGCTCCACTCTTCTCCGATTGGACAAATAAAGAGATCGTTAGACGCCTTTCATCCCTTTCTGAGTGTTGATTGGCTGAGGATAATAGGGGGCGGGGGACTTTCCGCAGACACTTCCTGGTTTTAGTTCAGAAGGAATCAAAGCGGCGAGGAAGGAGGAGGGAAGAGGGGTTTTCGCAGGTTATTATTATTGGCTTTTCTTCATTTTTATTTTGTATTTATCTGTAATATACACTATATATTACTTATATGTAATAAATATTCTATATTATTTAATATGTTTATATTTGTTATTTTAGTAGAGTGGGACTTAAAGCCCCTCATAAGCATATTATAATTATAATTATATAATTTATATGTAGTTTATAGTTTTATATATTGTGTATTATATTATATTAATTTAATACACTGGTAATATGAATTCATATTTATTATATATATTAGAATGGGACTTAAAGTGCCTCAGTTATTATTATTATTATATAATTATATACATTATAAAATTTATAATTTATATGTGGTTTATAGTTTTATATATTATTTATTATATTAATTTAATACACTGGTAATATATATTTATATTTATTATAAGAATGTGACTTAACGCGCTTCACTTCTTCTTATGATATAATTATACACATTATAAAATGTATAATTTATATGTAGTTTATAGTTTTATATATTATTTATTATACTAATTTAATACACTAGTAATATATATTTATATTAGAATGGGACTTAAAGCACCTCACTTATTATTATTATTATTATTATTATTATTATTATATAATTATATACATTATAAAATGTATAATTTATATGTAGTTTATAGTTTTATATATTATTTATTATACTAATTTAATACACTAGTAATATATATTTATATTAGAATGGGACTTAAAGCACCTCACTTATTATTATTATTATTATTATTATTATTATTATATAATTATATACATTATAAAATGTATAATTTATATGTAGTTTATAGTTTTATATATTATTTATTATATTAATTTAATACACTGGTAATATATATTTATATTTATATTTATATTAGAATGGGACTTAAAGTGCCTCCCTAATAATAATATCAATATTTCTTCATTTTAGTGTATCTGGGGAATTTCATGGGTATCAGTCTAGTTTGCCATATGATCTAATAATTAGTACAGTAGAGTCTCACTTATCCAACATAAACAGGCCGGCAGAATGTTGGATAAGTGAATATGTTGGATAATAAGGAGGGATAAAGGAAAAGCCTATTAAACATCAAATTAGGTTATGATTTTACAAATTAAGCACCAAAACATCATGTTATACAACAAATTTGACAGAAAAGTAGTTCAATACGCAGTAATGTTATGTAGTAATTACTGTATTTACGAATTTAGCATCAAAATATCACGATGTATTGAAAACATTGACTACAAAAATGCGTCGGATAATCCAGAACGTTGGATAAGCAAGTGTTGGATAAGTGAGACTCTACTGTATTATGTCTTGCTCTGTGCAGCAATTATTATTGTGGCTACTGCTGTGAAGTAACCATAGCAATGTAAACAAATAATAAATGTTGTTATAAAGAGTGTATAGTATAGTATACACTTTTGATACTGTAATACTACATGTGTTGGTGCCGTATTCAATGCATAAGGCTGTGGTGAGTGTAAACAGTTACTTTGCTAATTCTTTTTTTTGTTTTGTTTCACAGTTCACAGTATATATGTATTAAAACTGACATGTTAAGTTGAAACAATTCCACAACCTTTTCACACAGCACTTTAAAAAAAGAAAACATGCAACACCTTGATGTGTTGTTATTATTACTATTGTATTTGTTAGAGAACATAGTTTATAACAGTTAAAAAGACTAGCTATAAATAAAGTTAAACCTCAGTGATAGAATCCAAAACAAAAGTAACACGAGTAGCAGCAAAAATGAGATATGAATATATGACCTACTGACAGACCCCACCTGGACATGGAAAGCGCCTTACACATATATTTAAATGTATAATTATGTATATTTTTAATGTATATTCTTAATTTTATTGTAAATTTTAATCTTGATGGATTTTTAAATTTGAAGTGTATGTTTATATTGTAAGCCGCCCTGAGTCCCCTGATGGGTGAGAAGGGTGGGGTAGAAGTGATGTAATAAATAAATAAAAGTCAAGGGTAGAAATTGTATGGCAGTGTAGACTAAATTTAACCTTCAGAGTTGTCAAAGGTCCAAAGCAGATAATCTGGATTTAATATGGCAGTGTGTGTGTATGTGTATATATATATGTATGTACAGAATGTACAACGCATTACAACAGTCCAGCCTTGATGTTCACAGTGCAAGCATTGCCATCTTTAGATCTTCTGTCTCTAGGAAGGGGCACAGCTGCCTTAATAGCTGAAGCTGATCATAGCCTGATAATCTGTCTCTGTTTTGTCTGGCACATATAATTATACTTTCCCACAAAACTCTAGGGTGTTTAGCGCACTTCGTGAAGTTTTATTCATTGTGTGGAATATGCACTTCATCCTCATGCTTTCCAGACTTTAAGAAAATTATTGCATATTTGTGCAATTTTGGTTAATTCTCATAATGTTGTCAACCATAATGGGCTGCTCATCTTTACAGAGCATCTTTTCAATGCAGTCATGAACTGGTTTAACAGCCATGCCTTGTTTTACACGAGTCCCTTGAGACTGAAAACGAGTAGAGCTGGGGACCTCTTGTCAGATCATTCCAAGTGCACTTGCTCTAAATACATAAATGATTTTTTGAACTGAATGCTAAAAGTGTTGGGGAATATGCACACAATCTTGTCTGGAAGTTATTTGGCAAAGAGCCTTCAAGTTACTTGTTGACTTATGTTGGCCCCATTAATTTCATAGTGTTTTCTTAGCCAACAGATATCCAGTAATAGTTAGGTTGATTCTTTCCTCTGAAATAAACCCTACACCACCTTGTATTTGTTGGCAGTATCCCATCCAAATGCTAATATTGATAATAGTATTATAATGTAATACAATATAATAATAATACAATATAATAATAATAAAAATATATAATAATATTAATTATATATCATATATTACATGTAATATTACTAATAATATTAAAGTATAGTGGTATAGTACAATATAGTGATATGTAATGCCAATATTGTGCTATGCTAATAATATAATATAATGTAAGTATATATTATTTATAAGCCGCTCTGAGTCCCCTGCGGGGTGAGAAGGATGGGATATAAATATAGTAAGTAAATAAATAATTAATAAATAAATAACCAGGGCTGGTCCTGCATCGCTTCTGTGGTCAAACGGGGCCTGGTGCTTTTTGGAGTATTTGTGCCTATTTATTTATTTATAGGATTTTATTCCGCCCTTTCTTCTCACTCCAAAGGGGACTCAGGGCAGATCACAATGTACATATACATGGCAAACATTCAGTGCCATTAGATATACAACATAAAGATGGAGGCACAGAGGCTATTTAACATTTTCCAGCTTCCGGCTTCATGTGGGTATGCTCGATTCCGGCCACAGGGGGAGATGCTGCTTCATCATCGACTGTGACACCGAGTCCTTGATGGAGTACTTCCTCATTATTCTGCACGCACACTACTGAATGGTTTTATGGTGACGTAAATTAGTTAAATTAGCCTCCCCGCCTAAGTGGTCAATAAATTTTCTTACTTGACAGATGCAACTATCTTTTGGGTTGCTTAGGTAAACAACGAGCTAGGCTATTTAATGGCCGGGCGCTCAATCCGACCCGGGCTGGTTTCGAACTGATGACCTCTCGGTCAGTAGCCATATATTTATTTATTATTACAGTAGAGTCTCACTTATCCAACACTCGCTTATCCAATGTTCTGGATTATCCAACGCATTTTTGTAGTCAATGTTTTCAAAACATCGTGATATTTTGGTGCTAAATTCGTAAATACAGTAATTACTACATAGCATTACTGCGTATTGAACTACTTTTTCTGTCAAATTTGTTGTATAACATGATGTTTTGGTGGTGAATTTGTAAAATCATAACCTAATTTGATGTTTAATAGGCTTTTTCTTAATGCCTCCTTATTATCCAACATATTCGCTTATCCGACATTCTGCCGGCCCGTTTATGTTGGATAAGTGAGACTCTACTGTATTTATTTACAGCATTTATATTCCGCCCTTCTTTCTCACCCCGAAGGGGACTCAGGGCGGATCACATTACACATATAGGCAAACATTCAATGCCTTTTAACATAGAACAAAGACAAGACAAACATAGGCTCCGAGCGGGCCTCGAACTCATGACCTCCTGGTCAGAGTGATTCATTGCAGCTGGTAGCAGCTGGCTTGCTCTCTAGCCTGCGCCACAGCCCGGAGCCGATGAAGGACATATTATATTTAAAAGGGTAGAATAGTTGTAACTGTGGATTTTGTTTGTTTCAGGACCAAAGGAAATACTAAGATGAATTCTGCAGTCATGTACTCCTCCTGCCAGCCTTCACAAAGGAGTAAGAGAATGTATTATATCCTGGTTGAAGATGAACCCTATGGCAGTAAGCTATTTCCTGCAGGAAGCATGTGCTACTTGGATGAACTGTCTTACTTGCGGTATATGAGCATGCAGTCTACTCGTTTTTGGAGGTTCATCATGGAAGAAGACGGCTCTGTTGTCACCATGAGTGTTGAGAGGTTGCAGCTGCTGAATGAGAAGATAGCTGACTTCCTTTTGGCCGTCACCAATGTTCGGGAACGGTTTAACTGCTTTCTGCAGAAGCACCTTCTGGATGCTGCCATGAACGCTCGACTTGGTCAACAAGTCTTGGTAGAATTGAACCATCAGACTTTCTCTGGCACCATCTGCTATATTGGGAAGTTTCATGGAAATCATTTGCCATATGGACACTGCCCTGTCTACTTTGGAGTAGAGTTGCAGGTGAGGAAATCTCAGGAGGAAAGGGTTCTGAGACTTGCAAATCTTTCCCAGCCTTCAACTTGGTTCTACGTTATTAATGGGAGAAAAAAAAAATCATTGCCTTGTTGCTTTCATCATGGAATAAAGGGTTTAATTATGGGAGACTAAATTGCTAAAATGTGTTTGGAAATGAGCAAACTATTCTTTGTGCTGTTGAAGGCTTTCTTGGCTGGAATCACTGGAGTTTTCTGGGCTGTATGGCCGTGTTCCAGAAGCATTCTCTCCTGACGTTTTGCCCACATCTATGGCAAGCATCCTCAGAGATTTTGAGGTCTGTAGGTAACTAGGCAAGTGAGGTTTATGTACCTGTGGAATAATGTCCAGGGTGGGAGAAAGAATTCTTGTTTGTTGGAGGTATTAAAAAATTCTAAAATCAGGACAGTAATAATGTTAATACTACTACTACTACTACTAATATATTTATATACTGCTCTATCTCCCTGAAGGGACTCAGGGTGGTTTCCAAGGTGCAAAACATCATACAAAACTTAACACAATAATACATCAATTAAAAACACAACAATTACAGTTAAAACAAGAACAGGACAGGAAACTAATCAGGGCCAGCTAACACTTCCCAACAAAGGACTCCCCCAGGCAGGAAGCAGCAAGGCTATTCAGTGCTAATCAACATTCACACTTGCCTCCAACAGACAAGAGTTATTTCCCCCACCCTAGACATTTCACAGATCTATCAACCCCACTTGCCTAGTTTCCAACAGACCTCACAACCTCTGAGGATGCCTGCCACAGATGTGGGCGAAATGTCAGGAGAGAATGCTTCTGGAACATGGCCAGACAGCCTGGAAAACTCACAGCAAACTATTTTTTTGTTTTCTTTGGACCATCCAGTGTTCAAACTGCAACGTGCAAACTTTGGAGGTTTATGAATGTTTCTCTTATGAAGCTGGATGTAAAGTAGAAGAGAAAAATAGATTTATTTTCCCTGGCTATGGCATGTCATCTGCTCCTTTTAACTTGCTGCCTATAGACTCTGTTTGTTTAAGGATTAAGGAAGGAAGTTGTGGCTGACACAATTCTATTAAGCAGAGGCCATACAATGGCTCTGGGAGCTAAATCTGGAATGAAAAACATCTTCAATTGGAGCAGTAGCATCATAAAACAAGAAGTGAAAGTTGGCCACAATCCAATTACTAGGAGTTAAACTTTTTCTAGAGTTGTGTAATATTGGTTAGGAAAGCAGTCCAATGCATTGCTTTCTCTGTGCTCATTTCTTCTGTCACCACCTTCAGTGGTGATGTTATTTTGGTGTGCTGTTGGTGAAAATTTTAATGGAATGACTCCTGAATTTCCTTCTGTTACGCATTGGTTCTGTAACATTTGGTTTGTTGATACATACAGCAAGAGGTTTTGCCTGCTTGGGGATGTGTTGTCAAAGGCTTTCATGGCCGGAATCACTGGGTTGCTGTGAGTTTTCTGGGCTGTATGGCCATGTTCCAGAAGCGTTCTCTCCTGATGTTTCACCCATATCTATGGTAGGCATCCTTAGAGGTTGTAAGGTCTGTTGGAAACCATGAAAATGAACAAAATCTGGCTACTAGTATTAAAAAACTCTAAAATCAGGACAGTAAATAAAGAGCAATACTAAAAAAAAAACAGGGGAATTCTGGGCAAGAAACAATCATGGCTAGCTAACACCTTTCAACAAAGGATTCCCAGGCATGACACAGACTTTTCTGCAAGACTATTCAATGCTAATTAAGGTGGCCAATTTGCAACATTCATCCTTGCCTCAGGCAGACAAGAGTTCTTTCTTCCATCCTGGATATTATTCCACTTCCCTCATTTGCAACAGACCTCACAACCTCTGAGGATGCCTGCCATACATGTGGGCGAAAGGTCAGAAGAGAATGCTTCTGGAACATGGCCATACAGCCCAGAAAACTCACAGCAACCCAGACTTCTCTGTCTGTTTGCATAAAAATAACGAACCTGAGCTAAAGCAATGCTATAATATATTGTATATACATATAATATTTATAATAATATTATAATGTAATACAATACTAATAATACAATATAATGATATAAATTATATATTTATATTACATATAATATTACTAATAATATTACCTTATAGTGATATAGTACAATACTAGCTGTACCCCGCCACGTGTTGCTGTGGCGTTGTCTGGTGGTGTTGCTGAGAAATTGTTGAGGTAGTGGTGGTATTGAATGTCTGTTATATGGTTGTGTTTATGTTTAGTATGCACACGGAAGTGGATTATATGGCAATGTGGAGTCAAGATAATCCAGTTCAAACCAGATAATATAAGATTCTAAATGGGTTATATAGCTGTTTGGAAGGGCCTTGAGTCTACACTGCCATATAATCCAGTTAAAATCTGATAATCTGTAGAAGAGGCCTAAGTGAGGCCTAACTGTGCCTGTCCCCTGGGCTGAGGAGGTTGCTAGGAGACCAAGTGGGCAGAGTTTAGCCTTCAAACTGGCAGCAATTGGATAAAAACTATTATTCCTCTCCCTGTAATTAGGACTTTATTTTTCTTTTCTTTTCGTTGTATCAACCTAGAGCCGTGAATGATAGGTTGTGTTGTCAAATTTCGAGGTTGGGGGGCCTGTAGTTTTGTTGTTTTGTCCGCTGCCCTGATGCCATCACTCTTTTATATATATAGATAGTAATTTAAGGCTAATATTGTGCTATGCTAATAATATAATATATTTTATGCACATATAATTTGTAAGCCGCACTGAGTCCCCTTCGGGGTGAGAAGGGCG
The DNA here is from genome assembly GCF_035594765.1 of Anolis carolinensis. NCBI lineage: Eukaryota > Metazoa > Chordata > Lepidosauria > Squamata > Anolidae > Anolis > Anolis carolinensis. Next base: position 4,925,968 of record NC_085844.1, on the reverse strand, counting down.
GGATATCAATGTAGTAAATAAATAATAAATAAATAAATCTGAATTAGTTCTTGGCCTTAAATCTAATGTAGTAATCTTTCTGCTTCTTTGGCAGGGTGATGGGGAAGGCAAAGGCCACTGCGATGGTTCCTATAACGGGACGGGATACTTCAAGTGTAAACAGGATTGCGGCATTTTTGTGCCGTTTAACAAACTCCGGTTTCTGCAAGGGCCGGAGAATGGAAAGGGGAACGGGGCGGAGAAACTGGATGAAGCCCAGGAGATGCCGGTGAAAGTGGGGGACGCCATTGGCTTCTATGTGGATGATGCCTTCACACGCGGGATTGCCATGGATGTATACAAAGAGGGGGGCATATGGATGGTTAAAGTGTGTACGGTAAGGCATGCCTCTGCCCTGTCTTTTCATCTTTCTGAATTGTTATGAGAGCCTTTCATTAAAAAACCTTGTTGCAATTTGGTGTCAAAATTAAATCAAAGTTGTTGCCATTGGTCAAACTTGGGCCCTCCAGGTGTTTTGGACTCCAACTTCCACTATTCCTAACAGCCGGTAGGCTGTTAGGAATGGTGGAAGTTGGAGTCCAAAACACCTGGTGGGCCCAAGTTTGCCCATGCCTGAACTAGATCAAAATTTTGGAAAACATAGCTGTTTGCTTAGTTTTAAAAGTCACCATAGGTCCCCCGGAAGATTTCTCAAGATAATTTCTCCTTTCTTCAAATGTGTGTTTTCATTGAGGCTTAATACAATCCATCAGTTCATCTACATCATCATCATTATTATTGCTAGCTTTATTTACCGTATATACTCGAGGATAAGCCGATCCGAATATAAGCCAAGGCACCTAATTTTACCACAAAAAAACTGGGAAAACATTGACTCCAGTATAAGCTGAGAGCAGTACATTTCAGAAATAAAAATAGATACTAATAAAATTACCCTAATTGAGCCATCAGAAAGTAAAATGTTTTTGAATATTTACATAAAACTGTAATTTAAGATGAGGCTTTCCAACTGATTAAATCATCATTCTCATCTTCTTCAATGTAAATGTACTTATGTATCCTTTTAATAATAATAGAATAAAATAATAAATGTAGTAAGACTAACAAATACAGTCAAATAATAAATGTAATAGAGTAAAATAATAAATGTAATAATAATAATATCAGAGTGAAATAATAAATGTATTAATAGTAATAAAATAGAGTAAAATAAATATAGTACAGTAGAGTCTCACTTATCCAAGACTCGCTTATCCAAGGTTCTGGATTATCCAAGGCATTTTTGTAGTCAATGTTTTCAATACATCGTGATATTTTGGTGCTAAATTCGTAAATACAGTAATTACAACATAACATTACTGCGTATTGAACTACTTTTTCTGACAAATTTGTTGTATAACATGATGTTTTGGTGCTTAATTTGTAAAATCATAACCTCATTTGATGTTTAATAGGCTTCTCCTTAATCTCTCCTTATTATCCAACATATTTGCTTATCCAACGTTCTGCTGGCCCGTTTATGTTGGATAAGTGAGACTCTACTGTATACCCACTCTAGCATGTTTTAAGTTATACAAGCAAGAATTCGACATCCTCCTTTGCAAGACAGTTTCTGCCCAGACAGTGGATAATAATAATAGTAATAATAATAATCTGCCAACTGCAAAAGGCCACCCTACTGGGAACTGCGCACATCATCCGAAAATACATCACACAGTCCTAGACACTTGGGAAGTGTTCAACTTGTGATTTTGTGATACCTAATCCAGCATATCTATCTTGTTTGCTGTGTCAGACTATAATAATAATAATAATAATAATAACAACAACAACAACAACAACAATAATAATAATCTTTATTTATACCCCTCTCCATCTCCCAAAGGACTCAGGGCAGCTTACACTGAAACAAGCCCAAAATAGTATTATATCAATAAAAACAGTAGCACAATAAAATCGCAGTATAATAACACATCTTATAAAAGTTAAAGTAACTTAAAACATAGACAGTAATCCCAATCAGTAGTCAAGCACCATAGTACATGGGCCATTTTAAAGGGAAATGGAAACCTGAAAGTGCATATTCTTCAGTGAATGGGGATGGGAGCGACTAAAGGTAATAAAGTACATGAAATGGCCAAGGCCTAGGGTTTTTTTTATGTCAACTTGAGAAACTGCAAGTTGCTTCTGGTGTGAGAGAATTGGCCGTCTGCAAGGACGTTATCCAGGGGACGCCCGGATGCTTTTGATGTTTTTACCATCCTTGTGGGAGGCTTTTCTCATGTCCCTGCATGGAGCTGGAGCTGATAGAGTGAGCTCATCCGCATGCTCCCCAGGTTGGATTTGAGCCAGCAACCTTCCAATTAGAAACCCAACCTTCAAGCCACAAGGCTTTAACCGACTACGCTTTTGATTTTGTGTTGTACTGTACATGATTATTTATTGTATTGTTTAATTGTATTATGATTTGTTGTTTTTATATTTTGCTATATTGTATTGTCCTGGGCATGGCCCCATGTAAGCCGCCCCGAGTCCCTGTTGGGGAGATGGTGGCGGGGTATAAATAAAGTTTTTATTATTATTATTATTATTATTATTATTATTATTATTATTATTATTATTATTATTACGCTACTGGGGGCTCCTAAGGCCTAGGTAAAGCGCATGGACAATTAATTATCAGTTACAAGAAGACACCTGTGAACATCCACGTTTCCAGATTCTTCTGGAAGGAATCCAGGGTGGGAGCTAATCTAATCTCCTTTGGGAGGGCATTCCGTCGCTTGAGGGCCACCATTGAGAAGGCCCTCTCTCCCTCTCATACCCACCAACCGCACTTGAGAAGGAGGTGGGGTCGAGAGGCCTCCCCAGCAGATCTTAGAGCCTGGGTGGGTTCATAGGGGAAGATGCATTCACGAATGAGTCCAAGAGTAACTGTTATCTGTAATAGAAATGGAGGGGAGTACCTTACCACCATCACGTTAACTTGGACCTGTAATGGTTTTTCTTTTCCGGTTTGTAGGAAGAAGTCGGGTCAACAGACAATTTCCGAGTTATCCCCATGGATTACGTGGTGAAAGAGGAGCTTCTGTCTCCAGGTGAATGGGCCTTTGGGTGTTCTCTTCTTTGGTGCAGCTCTACTTTCCCTTTCCTGGAGGCTAGACCACTTCCCGGCCTCTTTTTGACCAGCGACCACTCTCCAACATTAGTACCAAAAGGGTTACGAATCAGTTTTTGGTCAATTTTAGATTCCATTTGGTTATTTGGGGTGCTGATTCAGAAAATTGCATCGGATAGACCACATCAGCTCTAGATTATTAAATATGGTTTTCTGTGGGCAAGCAGATGGCGACTACTGGGTGGCATATGTTCTGTATCAGAAACTAGAACTGATGTTGTCTATCCAATGCAATTTTCTGAATCAGCATGCCAAATAACCAAACCGAATATAAAGATGACATCTGCTCTCCCACAGAAAGCCATATTTAATAATCTAGAGCTGATGTGGTCTATCCAATGCGATTTTCTGAATCAGCATGCTAAATAACCAAACCGAATCCAAAGTTGACCATCTGCTCACTCACAGAAAACCATTTTAAATAATCTAGAGCTGATGTCTATCTAGTGCAATTTTCTGAATCTGCATGCCAAACAACCAAACCAAATTGAAAGTTGACCATCTGCTCACCCACAGAAAACCATTTTAAATCATCTAGAACTGACGTGGTCTATCCAATGCAATGTTCTGAATCTGCATGCCAAATAACCAAACCAAATCTAAAGTTGACTATCTGCTTGCCCACAGAAAACTGTTTTAAATAATCTAGAGCTGATGTGGTCTATCCAGTGCAATTTTCTGAATTTGCATGCCAAACAACCAAACCAAATTGAAGGTTGACCATCTGCTGACCCACAGAAAACCATTTTAAATAATCTAGAGCTGATGTGGTCTATCCAATGCAGTTTTCTGAATCAGCACCTCAAATAACCCCAGGAACAGGCATAAAATAATAAACATCAATTGCCATATTTCAGGCGCCACATGGAATGGCTCCTCTCCGGGAAGGAGGAGAAGCAGCAGTCAGGAGGCTTGTTGTGCCTTTCGTGGGTAGTCAGCCTCTCCCCTTCTAACATCTCTGTTGCTTCGGCACTATGAGCTTCATGAGACCAGCCAACGGTGTAGTAACAGTGAGGTTGCAGACTATATTTTAGTTCTTGGGGACCACTGGTGGTCCATGAACCACATGTTGGGAACCACTGGGCTGGAAGGACAGGAGACTGTCCTATCCCTGCATGGCAGCTGTCTTAAGACATATCAACATTAGTACTTTGGAATGAACTAGTGACAAGGCTGGTATATTTTGGGGTTTCTTTTTGTAGCAGGTATGTTCCTCTTTCAAACTGCTGGGAAAACATGACTTGCCTTTTGCTTCTACAAACTTGCCTTATGTAGATGTCTGGGCTATTTTAGACTACTGTTCTATGTTAGTCACCATTTATGTCTACTAGGCCAGCAGAGTGAGTCACAGATCCTTTATTTTAATCTGGATTAGTCAGGGCAGTGTGGTAAAGGAGTTAAGACATGTGTGTGAATCAGCTTAGTTTTCCCCCTAAATTTTCTAGCCTTATCTTGAGTCTATGTACAGTAGTTCCTCCCCTTTGCAGAATTTTCACAAATCCTTTTGACATATTTCAGCAAAGTTTTCAGCTGCAATTTTTTCCAAATATCTCAGTGTCAAGTGTATTGGTGACACTTCTTAACTTAATAGTAAACATCAATTGCCATTACCGGACTCTCAGTATCAGCTGCAACACAGCTAATACTTCATCTGCCGTTGAGATTTTGCAAAATTACAAGCATCTTGTACAGAGGATTGCTGTGAGTTTTCTGCACTGGCTGGCCATGTTCCAGAAGCATTCTCTCCTGACGTTTCTCCTGCATCTATGGCAGGCATCCTCAGAGGTTGTGAGGTCTGTTGAAAACTAGGCAAGAGGGGTATCTGTGGAAAGTCCAGGGCGGGAGAAAGAACTCTTGTCTGTTTGAAGCAAGTATTAATGTAGCAATTGGTCACCTTATTAGCATTCAATGGCTTTGCAGCTCCAAGGACGGGCTGCTTACTGCCTAGGGGAATCCTTTGTTAGGAGGTGTTAGCTGGCCCTGATTGTTTTCTGTCTGTAATTCCCCAGTTTTCTGAGTGTTGTTCTTTATTGTCCTGATTTTAGACTTTTTAATACTGGTAGCCAGATTTTGTTCATTTTAATGGTTTCCTCCTTTCCGTTGAAATTGTCCACATTCTGCAAAGGGAACAAAATCTGGCTCCCAGTATTAAAAGAACTGGAGTCTTCTATTCCTTTTGGATTCTGGAGACTCTATAATTCATCTAATGGTTCCTTAGGCTTAGCAGGAGCAGGCCAACTATCCCAATGCCCCTGCTGTGTCTAACCTTGTTGAAGAGAGTAATAAACTAGGAGTCCCTTTCTCACTCAGCCCTGCTTCCACCACCAGCTCCCACTTTGAGCCTTCAACAAAAGAAGGCAATGAAATGGCAATGAATTTGCGGAATGTATGTGTTGCTTTCCAGGGCTTGAGCTAGACACCGATTTTGGACCTTTTCAAGAACAGCCGAAGCAGATGGGAAGTGAGAGCGCAGAAGAGAAGGAAAGCAAGCCACCCTTGAGCATCAACTCCGTGGTTCAGATTAACCTAGAGAAGGGGAGCGCAGTCACGGGAACAATCCGCTGGATTGGCTGCCTGCCTAAAACTCAGCAGAAAATGGCTGGGATAGAGCTGGTAAGTGATGTGAAGAGTTCCCAGTTTATGTGCTTTTGATATCCTTCAGCTCCATTTCCCCCCCATCAGTTTGAGAGCAACAGGACAGAGAAGTGCTGTGAAAGGCAGAACTGTATCAGTGAGTTACAAGGCACAAAGTCAACAGGAAACCATTGGTAGCAGTATTTTGGAGGTGGAAGTGCCTTGGGCTCTCTCCCAGTAATGGCTCTCCAGTGACTTGAGTTTGAGCTGGATCCCATCTCCTAGTTGACTTGTTCAGACTTCCCAGCATAGTCTCACCGATTAAGAGGTATTGATAGTCCAAGTAGAAGGACTAGTAGGCATTTCAGGACTGCTTGTTTCTGACAGAAAGATACAAGGACAGTAGTGCACCTTGCCCCTAGCAATGAGGAGAGGAGGGTAATAAATATACGATGATGATGATGATGATGATGATGATGATGATGATGATGATAATAATAATAATAATAATAATAATAATAATAATAATAATGTGATCCCCCTGGGTTCCATTTTATCTCTTCTCCTCTTCCACCCTAGCGCTAAGTGAGGTCCATTCAGACATTTGTACTTTAGTGCTGTCTGTGGACTGATGCACGCTCAGCTCTGTTACTCACTTTCATCTGACCTAAATTCATACTTGACGCTCAGCCACAGTATGAGTTCTGTCTCACTTGAAAGCAAGCTGTCATGAACAATAAGAAATCAGTTGTTTGTTTGTTACTGTAGTTCAGCTAGTGACTGAAAATGCTGCTCATGAGAGGATAGTTGTGAGAACTGATGGGTTTTCCAGTCAGGAAAATGAGGAGATTTTAGAACAGGATTCTGCCTGTGAAAAGGGGCTGGAGAGGGCAACAGCTTCTGAGCCGGACGATAGGGAGATGATCCTTTGCCCTAATAGTTCCTTAGCATCGCAAGATAAGGAGCTGCAAGAGAGTGAAGTTTCTCATGAGAGGGAAGTTTCCTCTGAGAATACACCTGCTTCAATAGTAGGAGTTTGAAGCCCAATTTTAGGGAGCAGGGAATGAAGCTCCAGAGGACAGACCAAATTTGTGAGAAAACCTTGAAGTGTCAAAGCAGATACCAACGGCATGATTGCATGTCCTATGGTCTTTAAATGAAAAGAGTGTTTTCATTAGACTTAGATCAGGGAATGTCACTTAACAGTGAGGATCTCAAGCCTTGTTTCCAGTTGATGTCCTACTTCAAGACCTGGGGAGTGTGGATGCATAGTAAAAGAAATTTTTATAGTCTGGTTTTTGGATTCATGTTCATGTTTTGGTCCTTGTTCTCTGGATTTACTCTCATGTTGGATTTTAAGATTTCTGTACCTTGTTTCATGAAACAGCTTTGAACTATTTGGATGATTATCTTTGGATTGTTTTCCTATTGACAGCTTGGTTTGGCTTATTGTTTGTGTCGATGTGAGGGTTTAATTGAGACTTATCCAGATCTCTGTCTCGATCTCCCCTCCGTGGGCAATCTAGTGATCTGCTTAGACGCACCCAACGGTACTTAACTTTTATTGCAGTAATTACAACTATTTATAAAGCACACAGCCGGAGAATCTCATCCACATATCCGACTAGATTGATGGTGACCGGCGAAGAAAACTTACCAGTGAAACTGTCAACACCCACCGTAACGGAAGCTACACAATGTCACTCTAGCAGTAAAACTTTATGCATTTAACCATTTCTCTACTGGAATTGCACACACTAGTTTTAACAATGTGTGAACATTTCACACCACACAAGCCATTACTCCAACAGCTTGTTTGACTGTTTTTCCTCATTATCTCTTGGATTTTGCCTTTTTGCCTTTTTATTATTTCTATGGAGATTTTCCCTTTTTATATTTCTATGGAGATTATATATAAACTGTTTTACTATAACTTTTGGTTTTCTTGTTGGTGTTGAGGGCAAAGTGAACTCTGGCTGGGGTGCAACATGGGTGAGCTCTTCTTAGAGAGAATCTCCATCCCTGTGTTGCTGATGGTCTCAGAAGTGTCGCTCTTCCTCACAGGATGAAGAGAAAGGAGTTTCAGATGGTGAGTTTGAGGGCGTTCGCTATTTCCTCTGCCCCCCAAAGCGGGGGCTCTTTGTGAAGATGGAGGTGTGCCAGCCGGACAGACGCTTTCACCCTAAGGACCTGATCTCCCAAGAGCCTATTGAGCTGGGTAGGTTATTTCCATGTCATTGCCAAGTACTTGAAATATCCTGTTTTATATTTATTAATCAACGTGATGAGTATCGAATTGTTGCCTGCAGCCCTCATGCAGTGGTTTCCCATAAAGTCTGCTAGTTGCTTCTTTTCACATGTCCTTTATCTCCTCAGAATTTCACTTCTGATAAATTAGGACTGTTCTACATCATGTCTCTCTAGAAGTGCTGTCTTGTCAGCAAATGGGCCTGAATGTCTGACTATGGGCCCTTCCAGACGTGCCCTATATCCCAGGATCTAATTTCAGGTTTTCAGCTTTAAACTTGATTATATGAGTCTGCACTGCCAGATAATCTAGGATAAACAGAAAATCTGGGATCGGATCCTGGGATATAGGGCCTGTCTGGAAGGGCTGGGGATGAACCATTGCACTCTAGACTTGAGACACTTTTTTCACCCAACACCACATCCAGTAGTACTAACTACAGCAGTTTATTGGGGAAAGCATGTATGAAGGGGAAAAGGGCATTTTCCAAAAGAGCAGCAGAAAAGGAGATATAAAGTATCAGTAGTCCATAATAATAGAACAATAGCCCGAAAATTGCAAGATACATGGAATCAAGGAAGTCAAGATCACAGGCATGAATTCATAAGCATGAAATCAGAACTTTTCCCAAGGCAAAATTCTTCCAGAAACCTAGGCAAACACAGGATACTTGAAACATGGACTTGAGAGTTAAGACCTGAAGCTTTTGGCAACGTTGTCAGCTCTGGGGCACCAAGTAAACATCACTCAATTTAAGCCCAAGCCTGACCAAGAAGCCATGAGATCATATCTTTGACACCTGGATTTCAAGGACTTCCCACAGAGCCTCACTGAATGCCTAATTAATCTATCCTTTACTCCCTCTGTGCAAAGACGTAATCTGATATCGCGGGAAAACTCCCCATCAGCTGAAGGCTGATTCCCTAGAGAAATGGATTTTTAACCGGTTTCCTTTTTCTTCAGTGTTGCTAAGGAATGAGCACTGGAATCCAAAACATTCTCTGTTAGCATTTCTCTCGGATCAAAAGCCTGCAATTCACCCTGATCACACACAGACTCCTCAATAGGAAACCCACCATTCCCAGCATCCTGCTGAGTCCCAACATGACCAATGTTGGAACTCAACCACATCCTGCCCAGGTTTATAGTCCTCATCAAGGAACTAGATAGGTAGATGAGTTAGTTGATGGGAACAGCCCTTTTCCCATTGCCCTCTGTGTCGGCCTTCTTCTGTTTGTTAGATTGATACTTCTCTCTTTATTCATGTCAAGTCCCTGAGCCCTCCATTTGTTTTTCTCCTGTGAGCATGGAGAGAGACAAGATGTCTCCAGAGAGAGATGAATAGTTACATAGCTAGACCTTAACTTTCTTATATAAAAATGTGGTTCTTTCAATAATGTCTTTAAAGCTTGATTCTGCTTCCGTAGTTGCTGAAGCTCATTGGCTCTGCTGCTCTGCTCAAGAAGCTTCTGATCTGCTAAAACTGCTGTTATTGCTCATTTACATTTTTAACATTTTTTCCTTTTTGAAATTACCGAATCAGCAGTACAAATGAGAGCAGCAGTTTCTGAGCCCCATTTCAGCCATAGAAAGTCACGTGAGCCCTCTTTCTCCCTCCTCTAGAAAAATACTCCAGTGCACCGGATGCGCCGGATGCAGTGCTGAGCAACTCCCCTCCCCTCCGGGACGACATGGCGGTGAACATCCTGCACGGGCGGATGCGGGGCATCCAAGGACATTGCAACTCTTGCTACATGGATGCCGCGCTTTTCAGGTAGGCGGCTCAACAGCGGTCCTTCCCAAATGGATGCAACAAGCCATTTGCTTTGGTAATGAGAATTAAATCCCACCCTCTTTCGCCTGCAGCCTCTTCTCTTGCACTTCCGTACTGGATTCCATGCTCTTCATGCCGGCCCTCCCTCGGGATTGGCACGTCCAGAAGATCCTCCGAGACAAAATTGTCAACCCTCTCAGGCAGTAAGTTGCTAATTGCATGTCTTCAGTAAACTGAAACAGTCATCAATTGCTTCTTTTTCTTTGCCTCTGGCCACATCTATGTTTTGCACCTGCGGAGTTGCACTATGCGAGCACAGCTTTTTGTGTAGACGTGTCATTTTCTAGAAAGTCAAGGAGATAAGCTTTGGTCAGGAGAACTGGGGGGTGGTGGTGTGTGGGGGGGTGTTTGTCAACAATTGAATCGGGAAAATTTTGAGTAAGCGTGTCAGGGGGTTAATTAGCTTTAAACCACCTTGATTTATTGGTGAGTCAGGCCTCTCACCAATTCATCTTCAGTCAGACCACTTAAACAACTGGCTAAGCAGCACCGATAAACGACACCACAGTCGTAATTCAGCTGATCCCAGCGGTTCTAAGGCTTTATTATATACAACTATATACAATTACAAAGTCCATCGCTCTTAGGACTCATGCTTTCCAAGCAAAGGCAAAGCATGTCCTCTCTTTGCCTATCATCTGCGAAGAAGTCCTGCTGGCAACTCCCACATTCCATTGCCGAATGACGAATGTCCTGTCCGTGCTGCTAAGACCGGAAGGTTTGACCTATTGGCTCAGCAGGTTATCAATCAAGCTGGCTTGCGATTAACTCGTATGCTGCTGGAAAGCATGCCGGAATACTCACTTGCAAAAAACCCAACAGCAAAACACTTGATCTAATATTTCACACATTTCACACTTACAACAAATAACACCAACAAAGAGATGGTCTTGTGAGATGAGGCTGCAAAGTGGAACAGAGAAGCAGGGGAATCAATGCCAATGACTCATGCGTATTTCCTAGTGTAAATTGCACCCTTTTCAAAATAGTTCTTACCAAAAATCATCCATCGTTTGTCAAGATTTGGTTGATTGAGACAAATTACCTTCCTAAGTCTCAATTCCACTCCGACGATTCTGGCTGTTGCTCAGATCGCATGGGTCAAACTTCAGACTCCTTCAGTTTCAGCTATAAAAGTGGCTCAAACTTTATTTACAACTTAGGTACACAGTTTGCCAGACAATATCCATGCTCCCTCGAACTCCATCGGAGCACGCTTCAGGAGAGAACACATTCCATTGCTCTCTTATCTCAAACTGATGTATATCCGACTACAAAGCGGAACCTCCCAACAGTTACACTCTAGCAATTCATTCCCACTCTATGCATTTAGCCACTGCACTACTGGATTACGCACACACAGACAAACAGTTTTAAACTCTTAGCACAATTTCATACTAGATCAAAACAATTTACCAACATCGTTATTGGGAACACACAATGAAATTATCTTATGTGTATGCAACAATGTTGTTTTGTAGAGTATCTGACTAGATTTTTTCAACTACTAATACTGCTGGTTTTATTTGCAGCAATTTCCTTATTTTACTTTTTTTAATCGGGGTATTGAAATTGTGATTTTTTTTTATGTTGGCTGTTCATTGTTTATGTTTTGTTTCTGCACTTTTTGTATTTTGCTTGTTGCACCTTGAGTGCTTTGTGAGCCGCCCCGCATCCCTTTGGGTATAAATAAAGTTTATTATAATTCTTATTAACAGTGAGTTCAGACTGGAATCAGTTTTGACAATTTGAAGATGTGAATATTTTGACAGAGGTCAGTGAATTGGGCTGATCAGCCAATAAGGTTTTTTAGTCAGATTTGACAGTTTAGCAGTTTCAGCTGGAGCTGTTTCTTTTCCTACAATTAGATGGAATTCTGTGCAAATATAGTTAATTTCTACGTAACTTGGAACTTGAATGTTAATGGACATAACGTTAGCCGTTGCCTGGGAGGCTGCCAATGAGCTAGATCCTGGCTGATCTTGAAGCTAAGCAGGGTTAAGCCTTGTTAGTACTTGGAGGAGAGAACACCAACAAATATCAGGTGCTGTAGGTAATATTTCAGAAGATATAAACTTCTGTGCATTCCTTGCCTAAGAAAATAAGGATGTTCATGGGCTCTCCATAAGACCACAGGTGACCTGAAGGCAGGCATGGGCAAAGTTCAAAACACCCTCCTGCCCATATATACAACATGCCTATACAAAGTCTGATTACTACTTCCTGTAGTTTTTGGGGGGATGTGGATTTCTTTTTGTTTGCATCGTCACCAGAGAGACCATTTCCTTCCCTATGTAGGAATGGCTTTGTGGCCGCAAAAAGTGTGATGGACCTCCGGCGCCAGTTGACGGAGAAGGGGGAGTGCTCCAGCTTTGCCACATCTGAGAAAGGTGCGGGTGTCTCTTGCCTCTTTTGAGGTTTCTTATCACTGTGGTATTTGTGATTCTGCTGGGAGATCTGTGGCTCAAATCTCCATTTGATCCAAAGCTTTGTTCCATTCTTGAGTGTTGTTTCTGAGCCTGACATCCGTCACAATTGTTTATGATGATAAGGAAAACTCCTGAATTCCCTCGTCAGAAAGTTTGGGATTTACAAGGAATGGCCAAAGCTACCTCTTGAGTATTTATTTATTTATTTATTTATTTATTTGCAGCATTTATATTCCGCCCTTCTCACCCCGAAGGGGACTCAGGGCGGATCACATTACACATATAGGCAAACATTCAATGCCTTTTTAACATAGAACAAAGACAAACAACATAGCTCCGAGCTGGCCTCGAACTTATGACCTCCTGGTCAGTGATTCATTGCAGTTAATTGTAGCTGGCTTGCTCTCTCGCCTGCGCCACAGCCCGGGATTACTTGATTACTATTCACTTGATTTAATGCTCACCTCACAATCTCTGAGGATGACTGCCATAGATGTGGGTGAAATGTCAGGAGAGAATGCTTCTGGAACATGGCCAGACAGCCCGGAAAGCTCACAGCAAGCCTATTAATTATATATTTAAATAGCAGTAATAAAAGCTGAGTACATAACAACCAAGGGGTAACATCTAATTAGTACTTTTCCTTTGACTTTGCAGACCCGGAGGAGTTCCTCAATCTCATTATGCATCACATCCTGGGGATAGAGCCACTTCTGAAACTGCAGTAAGTCCATGTTCTTTTCAGGAAAAAAAAAAGAATGTATTTGTGAGGAGATGCTTTCGCTTGACTAGTGAATGGGAACTGGGGTGTCTCTTTGTAGACATAAAAATGTGAGAAGGGGAAGGACTGTATTTCCTAGAGCTTTTAATCTATGTTAATTTTATTAATATTTGTATGTATGTATTTTTATCCTTTAGAATTTTATCTTGTAAATCGCCTAGAGCATCGTGGATGGAGGGCAATTAATAAGTAATTAAATGATGATGATGATGATGATGATGATTTCAGGCTGATTCTTGCATTGAGAATGCTGTTGTGATTGGATCCTCCCATTTACGTTTGGCTTCTAACCTTGTAGTAACTGATATCCCAACAAAGGGAAATTGAATGGAAAGGCAAAAGCAAAACCCTGTTGTTGACATATTATTTGATGGGATCTCTTGTCCTGCAATTTGAATCAATTGCATTGTGTCCTAGTCTCCAGAGCAGCAGAAAACAAGCTTGCCCCTTCTCTTCAATGGGATCTGATTCCAAATATTTTAACATGATTCTCGTGTCCTCTTCTCTCAGCCTTCTTTTCTCCAAATTAAACATACCTAACTCCCTAAACCACTTCTCATATACCTTGGCTTCCGGACCTTTGACCATTTTGGTCTCCCTTCTCTGGACACATTCCAGTTTGTCCATTATTTTTCATGTATTTCATGTATCTATTTACAGTACAGTAGAGTCTCACTTATCCAACATTCTGGATTATCCAACGCATTTTTGTAGTCAATGTTTTCAATGCATTGTGATATTTTGGTGCTAAATTCGTAAATACAGTAATTACTACATAGCATTAATCTGTAATGAACTACTTTTTCTGTCAAATTTGTTGTATAACATGATGTTTTGCTGCTTAATTTGTAAAATCATAACCTATTTTGATGTTTAATAGACTTTTTCTTAATCTCTCTTTATTATCCAACATATTTGCTTATCCAACGTTCTGCCAGGCCGTTTATGTTGGATAAGTGAGACTCTGCTGTATTTATATCCCGCCCTTCTTTCTCACCCCGAAGGGGACTCAGGGCGGATCACAATGTACACATACATGGCAAACATTCAGTGCCATATGAACATAGAGACAGAGACAAAAACAGACAGAGGCAATTTAACTTTTTCCAGCTTCCTGAGGGTATGCTCCATTCCGACCACGGGGGGAGCAGCTGCTTCATCATTCACTGTGATGCCGAGTCCTTGGATACTTCCTCATTCCAAACGCCACTGGACGATTTTTATGGTGTCGTAAATTAGTTAAATTAGCCTCCCCACATAAGTGGTACCTAAGTTTCCTACTTGATAGATGCAACTGTCTTTAGGTTGCTTAGGTCAACAACGAGCAGGGCTATTTTTTATTTTAATGGTTGGGTGCTCACTCCGACACGGGCTCAAACTCATGACCTCTTGGTCATAGTGATTTATTGCAGCTGGCTACTACACTGCCAGCTGTACATTGCTCAGAACTGGATGCACGGTGAGTCCAGCTTACATCTGACCAAAGCAGGATAGAGTGGAACTATTGCTTCCTTCAGTCTGGACCAGACATGGGCCAACTTGGGCCCTCCGGGTGTTTTGGACTTCAACTCCCACAATTCCTAACAGCCTACCGGCTGTTAGGGATTGTGGGAGTTGAAGTCCAAAACACCCGGAGGGCCCAAGTTGGTCCATGCCTGATCTAGACACTATCCTCCTTTTAATGCAGCCTGGTATCACCTTGATCTTTTTAGCTGCCACATTCACACTTTTGGATCATATTCAGTTTGCGATCTATTAAGAGTTCTAAATCCCTTTCACTTGGACTGCTTTCGAGCCAGATGTCACCCATCCCATTCCTTTGCATTTCAGGGTTGTTGTGTGTTTTCCAGGCTCTATGGCCATGTTCCAGAAGCATTCTCTCCTGACGTTTTGCCCACATCTATGGAAGGCATCCTCAGAGGTTATGAGGTATATTGGAAAAAACTAAGCAAGGAAGGTTTCTATATCTGTGGAAGGTCCAGGGTGGGAGAAGGAACTCTTGTCTGTTGAAGGCCAGTGTGAATGATTGGTATATATATTTGGTGTTGCATTGTTTTAAATTTTATATATTGTATTTTATTATGTTATTTAATTATTTTAACTGTTTTATTCTTATTTTATTGTATTATGATGTACTGGTAGTGATCCTACCAGTTGTGTAAGCCGCCCTGAGTCCCCTCGGGGAGAAGGGCGGGGTAGAAATATTGGAAATAAATAAATAAATAAATAAAATGTTGTAATTAATCACCTTGATTAGCATTAATGGCTTTGCCAGAGTGTTGTAAAAAAGGAACAACACTCTGTAAACAGAGGAATTTCAGACATAAATCAATCAGGGGCAGCTAACAGCTCTGAACAAAATATTCCTCCAGCCAGGAAGAAGCTAGGATATGATTCTGGCAAGGCCATTAATGCTAATCAAGGTGATTAATTAAAACATTCACACTGGCCTCCAACAGACAAGAGTTCCTTCTCCCACCCTGGACCTTCCACAGATATATACACCTCCTTTGCTTAGTTTTTTTTTCTTCAATATACCTCACAACTTCTGAGGATGCCTGCCATAGATGTGGGCGAAACATCAGGAGAGAATGCTTCTGGAACATGGCCACACAGCCCGGAAAACACACAATAACCCTGTGAATTCCGGTCATGAAAGCCTTCAACAAAATCATATGTTAACAACTAGCTTATGTACCCAGGTGACAAATCTCCTAATGCTAATTATTAGAAATACTCATTGTTAGCATTATAATTTGATGATTCCTAAATGGTACAAGATTCTCAGGTTTTGTTTACATTTAGTCAATCAGCAGAGTGATTTTCCACATTGATGTGATTTCAAAATAACATAGTTTATTCACAAAAAACCATAGCTTAATTATATGTTTACTTGGAAAGTGAGGTGTTTAAAGACCATGAAAGCCTTCAACAAGACTCTACGCATTTCATTTTTTCCTGCCTGAGTGTAGTAGGAATTCCCTTTGTGGGAGCAGGGCAGAATACACCAAGGGCCATGGAGAAGCCATTTACTTGATTGGTGCTTTCAGGTCCGGGGGCCTCAAGGAGCAAGAGTGCTACTGTTACCAGATCTTCATGGACAAGCAGGAGGACTTGGTGGTGCCCAACGTTCAGCAGCTGGTGGAGCATTCCTTCCTGTCATCCGATCTCAAGCTGGTGGAGGTGAGTTATGGAGACCCTCCCCTATGTTCCTGAAGCCCTCCCCTATTAATTATGGCTCATAGTTCATATAGTTTTAGCTTTTAAGGATGTGGTCCCCAAGCACATGACCTTGTTTTCAGGAGAGATGTGCAGATGGAAGCTCTATGAGAAAGTGTATCCAAATCCAGTGCTCAGTAAACATTATTTATTTATTTACCAGATTTATACTCTGCCTTTCTCAACCCCTGGGGGGACTCAAGGCGGCTTAGAAACAACACTACATAGTGTCTACAACATAAAACATAAAAAGTTACATTAAGATTAAAATAAGCATACATAAAAACATATTTAAATACAATCCAATGTTAAGACACAGCATCCAAAGACAAGGTCTAAGGCCGATCCGGAGTCAATTGCACGATTTCAAGTAAACTTATTGCACAACTACTTCTTGAAGGCTTTCTCTCAAAGCCAGGTTTTAATAATAATAATAATAATAATAATAATAATAATAATAATAATAATAATAATAATAATTGTGAGGTTTTCTGGCATTGTATATTTTTGCCGCTTCTGTGACTGTTCATTTGGGTTTTGATGATTCCGTAGCCCACTTGTCGATGGATGTCCAGAATCAGCAGCATCCACCGCGGTCCTTTTTATCCTGGGCGACGACCGAGCCAGTATAGACTTCGTTTGGGTTTGATTCTCCATAATGCTAATGGGTTAGGTGCTCTTGGTTGTGCTCCTCAGCTGAGGCCTCTCTGGCTTGGTTGGACCTGCCGGTAGTTACACTACCGCCAGCACAGCCCTCAGTCATCATTGGAGCAGCTAAGCCCCCCCACCACGTCAAGGTGGCTCAGCCGCTATCAGGATCTCAAGATTGAACTTCAAAGACTCTGGCAGAAACCAGTACAGGTGGTCCCGGTGGTGATGGGCACACTGGGTGCTGTGCCAAAAGATCTCAGCCGGCATTTGGAAACAATAGACATTGACAAAATCACCATCTGCCAACTGCAAAAGGCCACCCTACTGGGATCTGCACACATCAGAAAATACATCACACAGTCCTAGACACTTGGGAAGTGTTCGACTTGTGGTTTTGCGAAACGAAATCCAGCATATCTATCTTGTTTGCTGTGCCATACAACGTCGTTGTGTTGATAATAATAATAATAATAATAATAATAATAATAATAATAATTTTAAAAAACTTTATTTCTAGACTGCCCTCTCTCCCCGGAGGGACTCAGGGCAGTTAACATACCGTATTTTTCGCTTTATAAGACGCACTTTCCCCCCCCCCCCAAAAAATAGAGGGAAAACGCAATATCTACATTCACCATACAATGCAGTTTGAAACTGCATTAGAGAGCAGTGTAGAGTGTGTCCCCCCCCCTCCCCGAAACATTCCAAACAACGCGGGGAGAGCCAGTTCCTCCCTCATATCTTGCTGTCAAGCGGTCTCGAGCCCCCTCCCTCTTCCTCCTCCCCCTCCTGCTTTCCCTTATCGCTCGCTCTGAATGGGCTCCGTCACACGCGCGACGTGAGGCGTGGGCTGCTGCTCTTCCCCCTCCCCCCGCAGACAGTGTCCCCACGTAACCCTCGTCTCAGAGAGAGAAGGAGAAAGCACCCTACTAACGCGCTGCCTCTTCCCTTCTAGAGTCAAAAGGCACTTCCGTGTGTGTGTGTGTGTGTGTGTGTGCGTGTGCGTGTGGAGACAGACTGGCCCCCTCGAAGGCTGGAGGAGGAGGCTGGGCCCTTCCTGGAGGCCTTTCCGTGCCTGAGGCACCTGTGGGGAAGGAAAGAGGGAGGGAAAGAGGGAGGGAAGGAAGGAGTGGGGAGGCATGCCTGGCACGTCCCCAGCGCTAGCAGCAGGCGAAGCGGCTCGCCCTTGCGCCTCCTTGTAACACAACAAGCGACACCATGGCCGCAGGCCCCCCGAAAGCGGCGCCCCTGTGGAGGCTCCTTCTGCAGGAGGAGGCAAGATGGCTACCTTCTTGTGGCTCTGCCCGCCCAGGATGGAGCCCGGCCTCGCTAGGCGCCCTCTCCGCACGGGACGGGCAGGCAGCAGGACCGCTGGTGGGTGCCCTTCTCCCCCCTCAGATGTTATTTTATTAAAATGTTCTAGGTCATCTTTTAGTTCAAATTATTTTTCCCCATTTTCCTCCTCTGAAAACTAGGTGCGTCTTATCATCAAGTGCGTCTTATAAAGCGAAAAATACGGTACATATAAATGGCAAACATTCAATGCCACAATTTCTTCATGAATATTAAAAGTATAAAATGACAATAACACACATTATAATAAAAATTCCATATTAGAAAAACAATAAATTTAAACATAACAGTCAGTTAAACCTTTATTGCACAGAACGAGCATGTACCTGGACCAATTTAAGTGACCACATTGCTGAAAATGTTCAGTCCTTGTTCTAGTTTCACTTAGACCATAGCTACTATGTCAGTGTGGCTTGTTTATTATAGAGGGAAATGTTAGATCAAATGTTGGATTGTGCATCTGTGTTCCGGCAAGCTTTCCAGCAGCAGAGGAATTAATTGCATGCCAGCCCTGATTGATAGCTTGCAGGGCCAATGGGTCAAGACTTCCCTTTCAACTATGCAGACGGGACATTTGTCAGACTGTGGAATATTGGGAGGACTTGTTCTGATAACAGACTCTCGGCTGTGCTGAGCCAACGTGCCGTGCTTTTCCCTTGCTGGGGAACATGTGTCCTGAGAGTTATGGTGTTTGGAGTTGTAAATAGCCTTGTATATAAATAAAGCCTAGTACCGCTGGGATCAGCAGATAATCTTGCCTTAATACATGCTTTTGTCTGACTCTGTTGTGCCCCACCTCAAACCAAAAGGACAGGCGAGTAATAAATATGAATTGATGATGAGGATTGATGTGCCTTGGAGAAGAGCCTGGAGCTCAGCTGCGTCCAGCTGGGATCTGAGTCTGAATTTTTCTCTCTGTCTAGATCCCGTCCTGCTTTATCATTCAAATGCCACGTTTTGGGAAAGAATACAAAATGTTCAGCAAAATCGTCCCTTCCTTGGAGTTGGACATCACTGACCTGCTTCTGGATAGTAAGTTATTAGTAGGGAAAGGGGAGAGATGGGGATGCAGGGGAGATACGCTTTCCATTGCCAATACAAAGGGTCCCCTTACCCAATGTGTTATCCTTGGAGCACAGCACATTGTTGTGCAGACAATAAATCCATTGGCCCAAAAATGGCTGTGGAGGTTCATTTGGGGCAGAGCAGTGCATTGGGTCTTGGACTGAGCAGGGAGGGATTTGGGTTCCTTTTCATTCTTACAGCTCTGTATTCTTTGGGGAATCTCCTCTGCCAATTAATTCTTTTTCCTTGAAATAGACCTGGGACTATTATACGAGAGTTGAATGAAAAGTAATGCCTCCACCTTCGTAACACCTCAGCAGATGGCAGTCCCGGTCTGCGGCAGGTCCCAGCTTGTTCAGTAGACTCTCCTCTACAGTCCCATTTGGCAGGAAGCCTTAGCATTGAATGGTTGTGTTGTTAAAGGGCAAAGTATGGAATCCTGTGCAGACGGTTGGTCAATGCGACTTAAGCAACGTGCAGTCATTGGAGATTCATTGGAGATTCCCAAAGGAGATTCATCAGAGAATGCAAGCTGTTTATGGTGATTGTGTTGATGTGAGTCCTGTGTGTCGTTGGGCAAGTAAGTTTAAAGATGTTGAGCTGGGAACATCTGACTTGCGTGACAAACAAAGAGTTGGACGTCCTGTGACAGCAACCACCGAGTTTCACAAACAAAAGGTTGACAGATTGATTCAGGACGATCGTCATATTACTCAGAGAGAAATTTGAGGCATAATCGGCATTTCACAAGAACGTGTGGGTCACATGATTGCTTTGCTTGGCTATCGGAAGATCTGTGCACGTCGGGTCCTGTGAGACGCCGGTTGCGGAAACAGAGTGTCAACTTCTTCCGTGATGGCTTCAGAAAACCTGTTCATCGTTGGCAGAAATTTATCCAATTGTCTGGTGATTATGTGGAGAAGTGAATAGTGGTAGCTAACGAGAACATTCTAAGGATTATTTCTGTGTTTGATTTATTAAAATATTCCCATCCAAACCCAAGTAACGAAAGTGGAGGCATTACTTTTAATTCAGTCCTCGCAAAGTAATAATAATAGAGCCGTGAGGCTGTGTTTACATGGCTAAGCTCTGAATAACGACCAAGTGTACCGCTCTCACACTTGTGTGATTGAAACAGGAGTGGGGCCAAGGCCTGACCTCTGGCTTCTCTCCGCAGGTCCCCGGGAGTGCTTTGTGTGCGGAGACGTCGCCACCCAGGAATGCTCTGCCTGCTTCAGAGACAAGAGGTTTGCAGACGTGGGGCTGAAGCAGTACTGCGACTCTTGCTGCAGCCAGGTACGTGCCCCTCTTCCACACCTCATGGCAAATACAGCAAGATTGGAGCGGATTTGATATGCAATACGGTGGGATCAATGCTGAGGTCTTCCAGGTGCCTCAGAGCTATTGTCACTGCTGTGCCTCTTGTCTGTGGGGATGCTTTTCTGATCCTGCCTGTTGCTGTGGAGCGTGGAATGACTGTCCCAGCCACATCCTGTGCAGGCTTTGTAGTCCTCATTAAGGACTTAGATGGATAGATGCCTGAGGTTGATTGATACGCCTCTTTTTCTGAGCACATGGCAAGCCCGAGTACCCCCTTTTGAGCTTTTGTTCTCTGGACATGAAGAGAGACGAGATGTCTGCTGTGAGTTCGTTAGAGAGATAGATCCTGTTTACTTTCCTATCTAGATAAGTCGTTGTTTGAATAAAGTGTTTTGTGACGTTTTAAAAGCTTCACTCCCCTCCTGAATTGCTTAAGTCAGGGGTCCTCAAACTACAGCCCGCGGGCCACATGCGGCCCATCGAAGCCATTTATCCGGCCCTTACGGCACAAAGGCAGAAGGGGGTTGGACTAAATGGTCCAAGGGGTCTCTTCCAACCCTCTTTATTATTATTATTATTATTATTATTATTATTGACACAAAGACATAGTATGACACAGCAAATGAGATATATATGCTGGATTTCGTATCACAAAATCACAAGTCAAACACTTCCCAAGTGTTGTTGTTGTTGTTGTTGTTATTATTAAATATTAATATTAACATTGAGGCTGGGTGGCCATCTGTTAGGGGTGCTTTGCATGTGCTTTTGGTGCACAAAGGAGAAGGGAGTTGGGCTAAATGGCCCAAGGGGTCTCTTCAAACCCTCTTTATTATTATTATTTTTATTATGTCACAGCAAACAAGATGGATATGCTGGATTTCGTTTCACAAAATCACAAGTCGAACATTTCCCAAGTGTCTAGGACTGTGTGATGTATTTTCGGATGATGCGTGCAGATCCCAGTCGGGTGGCCTTTTGCAGTTGACAGATCATAATTTTGTCAATGTCTATTGTTTGCAAATGCCGGCTGAGATCTTTTGGCACGGCACCCAGTGTGCTGATCACCACCGGGACCACCTGCACTGGTTTCTGCTAGAGTCTTTGAAGTTCAATCTTGAGGTCCTGATAGCGGCTGAGTTTTTCCTGTTGTTTTTCGTCAATGCGACTGTTACCTGGGATGGCGACATCAATGATCCAAACCTTTTTCTTTTTCACAACTGTGATGTCTGGTGTGTTGTGTTCCAGAACTTTGTCAGTCTGGATTCGGAAATCCCACAGTATCTTTGCGTGCTCATTTTCCAATACTTTTGCAGGTTTGTGATCCCACCAGTTCTTTACTGCTGGGTTAAGTAATAATAATAATAACAACAACAACAACAACAGCAGCAGCTACTACTACTACTACTACTACTTTATTTTTCTATCCCACCTTCATCTCCCCATAGGGACTTGGGGCGGCTAACACGGGGTGAAGCCTGAAAACAATAAAAAAGAATAAAACAGATAAAAACAGCATATTCAAATAAGTAAAGCACAATACAATCAGACATAGATGCAAATGCAATACAGTAACAATAAAACCAGTTTAAGACATAAAATAAGGAGACACAAGACCACCAGTTTGGAGAATGGAGTAACACGGGAGGACAATTAAGTAAGTCAGTTAAAACGAAAGTGCAGAGATCTATGATGTGCCTTTGGGGCAAAGAGCACAAAGTGCGAACATGCTCAACATTGGAGTGAGGTAGGATGTCCAGTTGTATCTAGGAGAATGGAACAAAGTGCGAAATATGATGCATTCGTTTGGGTAGAATTTGAATCATGGGGACTAGGTTATTTTTACTTCCATCTGTGGCTGGCATCTTCAGAAGACCGTCACTGACAATGTTTTGTCTCTGAATGCCTTCCTGGTGTTATTCTCTGTCTTGGAATCAACTTAAAACATTTTGGCCGGGAAGCAGTAACTTTCCCCCAGCACTCCATTCCTCTGCAAGGCTTTTGAAAGGCCTTATTATAAGCCTCTTGGCTTCCTCCTCTTTGTCCTGGCAGGTCCACTCTCACTACCATCGCAAAGGCCACCCGACCACCAAGCTGCACATCCCCCAGGAGTTTCGCCGGGACGGCTCTTGCGGCGGAGTGCGGGTCCCTCGGGAGAAGCTGGAGCTCTTCGCCGTGCTCTGCATCGAGACCAGTCACTACGTCTCCTTCGTGAAGTACGGGCCGGAGAAAGAGAACTGGATGTTTTTCGACAGCATGGCCGACAGGCACGGTAAGCTTTCCCACAGGACCCTCATGCTTCACTAACTCCGGTTATGTATGTAAATGCATAAGGACGTGAAATGTGTGCCATGATTTGGGAATGAAGTTATTACTCTCCTTCTTACACGTGGGCAAACAAAGGCTGGATGGCCATCTGTTGGGAGGGCTTGGGTTGTATCTTTCTGCCTGACAGAAGGGGATTGGGCTAGTGGTCTCTTTCAGATTCTGTGATATCCCATCCAAGTCCCATTGCCCATGTGTCATTGGAGCCATCCTACCTTTGTGTTGTCAAAGGTTTTTCATGGCCAGAATCACTGGGTTGCTGAGTTTTCCAGGCTGTCTGGCCATGTTCCAGAAGCATTCTCTCCTGATGTTTCACCCAGGAGGCATCCTCAGAAGTTGTGAGATCTGTTGCAAACTAGGACAAGGAAGGTTTATATATTTGTGGAATGTCTAGGGTGGGAGAAAGAACTCTTGACTGTTGAAGGCAGGTGCGAATGTTGCAATTAATCCCCTTGAGCCTTTCAGCTTTAAGGCATGACTGCTTCCTGCCTGGGGGGATTCTTTGTTGGGAAGTGTTAGCTGGCCCTGATTGGTTCCTGTCTGGAATTCCCGTTTTCTGAGTGTTGTTCCTTATTTACTGTCCTGGTTTTAATTTTTTAATGCTGGTTGCCAAATTTTGTTCATTTTCATGGTTTCCTCCTTTCTGTTGAAGTTATCCATGTTTGTGGATTTCAATGGCTTCTCTGTGTCGTCTGACATGCGGTTTGTCAGAGTGGTCCAGCATTTCTGTCTTCTCAAATAATATGCTGTGTCCAGATTGGTTCATCAAGTGCTCTGCTACGGCTGACTTCTCTGGTTGAGTGAGTCTGCAGGGCCTCTCATGTTCTTTGATTTGTGTCTGGGCAATGCTGCTGCGTTTGGTGGTCCCTCTGTAGACTTGTCCACAGCTGCATGGTATCCGGTAGACTCCTGCAGAAGAGAGAGGATCCCTCTTGTCCTTCACTGACCATAGCATTTGTTGGATTTTCTTTGTGGGTCTGTAAATAGTTTGTAGGTTGTGTTTCTTCATCGGCTTCCCTATGCAGTCAATGGTTCCCTTGATGTTTGGTAAGAACACTTTTCCTCTGGGTGGATCTTTGTCTTTCCTCTCGTGCCTTGTTCTTGGTCTGGCAGCTCTTCTGATGTCTGTGGTGGAGTCTCCACTGGTCTGTAGAGTCCAATTTGGGTGGTTCAGTTCCCCTTGAAGGAAGTGGGGTTCACAGATTCTTTTTGCATGGTCTGCCAGGGCTTTAATTGTGTTCCTTTTTTTGACTTGGGTGGTGTTTGGAGTTTTTATGTAGGTATCTGTGTATGTAGATGTGGGACAAACGTCAGGAGAGAATGCTTTTGGAACATGGCCATACAGTGCAGAAAACTCACAGCAACCCATCTTACCCTTGTTGCCCAAGGCAGTGGACAATCTCAGATGGGGGCCCAAGAGCCCCGTATCATCCACAAATCTGTGGCTCCTTACAACTAACTCACCTGTCCTCCATTGGCTCCTAGGTGACGAGAATGGCTACAACATCCCCACGGTGACCCTGTGCCCGGAGGTGGCCAAGTACCTGGAGATGCCGGTGGCCACCTTGGCCATGCAGCAGCCCAGGGAGATGGAGGGGGTGGCCAAGCGCCTCTTCTGCGACGCCTACATGTACATGTACCAGAGCAAGAAGATGGCACTTTACAAGTGACGGCTGGGTCGCGTTGTGTCACCAACCATGGAACAGAGAGGATGAGGCTCCTCAAGAGTTATTCCTCCATCGTTTTCTTCTGAAACTTCACTTGTCCTGGTTGCTACTTTTGCAGAGCTACTTTTGATGACAGGAGTCCGTGAAACAATCCCTGATTTGTCAGCAACCGTGGTAGATCATCATCTCCGCTTCTGGATCTACTGAGCCTTCCTCGCATGTTGTTGGCAATAGCATGACCTGATACTGTGAAAGCAGGACCCTGAGGCCGGGCTGGGACTGAGGCTGTTGGTGCGGTGGCACTGAATTAGGAAGAGGTCCAGCCTGGTTTTCCTCACCTGGGTTCTGTGAATCCAAATCTTCAATAGTTTCCCCTTCTCTGTATAAAAACATCTCAGGCAAACAAACTCTTTCAGCTTCTGGGTCTGACCTGGAATCGTAAGGGACCAGCAAACAACTACTGAATTGCACATTGGGCTTGTCTGTATTCTGGGTCTATTATGTGTAGCTGGCACAATTGCACATTGGGCTTGTATTTTATTATGTGTAGCTGGCACACAAATGGCCACTTTAGCTTTCTACAGCCCCCAAGTTTAGGTGCCAAGTGAGACTTTACAATGAAGCTTGTTGGCAGTGAGGTTTCTGGCTCTGGCGAAATGTTTAGGGGGAAATATTTACTAGTCTGTGGAAGTTTCCCCACCTTTTGTGCTTCAACCTTTCCAATACTTACAGCAGGCATGGTTCAACTTCGGCCCTCGCTCCAGGTGTTTTGGACTTCAACTCCCACAATTCCTAACAGCCGGTAGGCTGTTAGGAATTGTGGGAGTTGAAGTCCAAAACACCTGGAGCGAGGGCCGAAGTTGGACCATGCCTGCAATAGACCTACTGTGGCTGTGTAATTAATTTTAGCACTTCCTAATTTTGACTGGGATTTAAAGGTACATAATAATTTTAATATATACCTATATATTGATAAATTAAAAGAACTGTTGCTGCTTTCTGTCAAGCAATTGGTGTGCAATAAAACCAGGGTGAGGAGAGGACAAAGTGCCTTACATGCAGGGATTGTGTATCTGTGATTGTCACCAGTGTTTCTGCACTTTTGGGGATGTCGCTCTGGTGCTTCTGAATCATATCCGCAAACTGTTTGAACCCATGGTCTCTCAGAGACAAACCAATGAATGCAAGTCCCTTGGCAATAAACATGGCTATGTCACGACTGTTCCGTCCAAAAAACTAGGTCTCGAGATCCTACTTAGGTGGAACCGTCTTCTGTGCAATGTCTTGTCACCTTGGCTGTTTTGATCAAGGTTTCTGCCTCCCTCCCTCCCCAGTCTGTTGTTTCAACCCTTGCAGTCTGTGTAGGCATTAATTTATTCTCTTTTATTGTTTCTATGACCTTTACTCAGGAAAATAGAAGTAATTTTTGATAACAATGTATTCTCAGTTTCCAATTATAAAATGTGTCTTTCAATAAAAACTTTTTTTTTTACTCGACTCTTGTGTTGACTTTTATTTTGTCAAATGTTGTTTCTCTGAAGAAATCCTTCACACTTTTTGCAGAATCTCTGCACTTCTGGTTGTTTTTATCACCTGTGGCTGATGTGGAAAGATGTGGAACGGGGTCTGTGCAATTAGCAAACATGACGTGTCGTCGAAGGCTTTCATGGCCAGCATCACAGGGTTGTTGTGTGTTTTCCAGGCTGTCTGACCATGTTCCAGAAGTATTCTCTCCTGACGTTTCGCCCACATCTATGGCATGCATCCTCAGAGGTTGTGCGGTATCTGGAGAAACTAAGCAAGGAAGGTTTATATATGAGGATGCCTCTGAGGATGCCTGTCATAGATGTGGGTGAAACGTCAGGAGAAAATACTTCTGGAACACGGCCATACAGCCCGGAAAACACACAATAACCCAGCAAACATGACGATTAAACTGATAGTAATATTGTGTTGAGACTTCTGCTGCCCTGTAAGGCCAAAAAACTGTGAAAGATAGAAAAGGCTTGTGGATTTCCCAGCTCAATGGACTTCAAAAATACATCGGATAAACAAGATTGTGTGTGTGTATATATATAACACACACATATACTATCTCCCCGAGGGGACTCAGGGTGAATTATGAAACACATATATGGCAAACATTCAATGCTGTTACAAAATTAACAAGGACAAACAATACATAAACGGAGGTAAAGGCTTTCCCCATCTTTTCCATTTCTGGCACCTGGAGGCTGTGCTCGACTCTGGCAATAGGGCATGTGCTGTGGCTCCATCTTTCATTGTTGTCCTTAGACATCCTCTGATAGAATTGCCAGCATTTTTATGGGCGCCTTTTACTACCTCCCCACTTAAAGTGGTACCTATTTATCTACTCATCAGTTTTCGATCTAGGTGGGCAGGGAGCTGGTGCTCATGGCGGGTGCTCACCCCGACCTGGGCTTGAACTGTCAACCTTTCGATCAGCAGCATTTTCTGCAGCTAGTGGTTTAGCCTGCTGTGCTAAGCCTGGATATGTTAAATAAGAGCAGGGAATTGTAAGAGGAATAGAGCGAGGCATTTCCACCAGACTGAGAGATGGGGCCATATGGGGAGCAGTTGTATGAATGTGCATTGAAAACAGAATTTCACTTTTGGTAGTAAAAAAAAAGAAGTTAGTCGTACAAAAGATCCAGGACAACACCATCATGTATAAATACTGGCTAAATAGATTTATTTTCATACAAAGGATACATGGGGTCCCTCCCTTGAGTGGCTCTGGAAGGGACACAAGCTCCTGTGATAGTGCTGGTGCACCGGCCGACTCACTTGTGCTTCTCATGTTCTGCCTGTGTTTGTGGGGATGGGTGGGAAAAGGTCTCCCCACTGAAATGAGCAAAGCCACCCAACTCCTCTTCCCATAAGCACTGTTCCCATATTGTCACCGAGAGCCCAGCTCTTCCTGATGATTTGGCTGCAAAGCAATCCAGATGTAGGATTTGAAACCCCTTTCACGCCCAGCCCAGATTCCTCCCCTTTCTGAAGCTTTTCCATTTCAAGTCCTCTGGCTCACCTGGGAATAATGTGAACTGAAAAGCAAGATCGCCTGGGCGGGAGACTTGAACGAGAGATCAGTTGGGCCTCGTGGTTCTGTGAAAGCAACTGTATGTGCACCATCCCGTAATGCCTGTTTTACACTGTAAAAATAAACCCGCAAAACAAACACTGGCAGTGCTTTGAAGACCATTTTTGGTGCACAATTAATTACCTTGGAATGCCTGAGGGATCAATGCGCCAAGAAAATTTAGACAGGCGTTGCATTGAGAGAAAAAATGAAACAAGACCTAATATGTCTTCAGGAAACACACATATGGAAAAGGGATGAAAGACTTGTTTGAAATTGTGGCCACGTTTCTCAGCTCTGACTAATAAGACAACAAATTGTAATGTATATGAATAAAATATGTGGCAGTTGAAGACTGTTTCTGATGCCTATGTGAACTCAAGAGTAGCTCCACTTAAGAGGCTGCCATTCCCAGTGTGTTTGATTTAAAAGTTGGCAGTTTTCTTTCCGTGAACGGATGCTCCGCAGGAATGAAATGCTCCTTCTGCATGTTTTGGAGATAAGAAATCTGGAAATAACTTCAAAAGTGGTTCCTGAGCATAGAAATGATCCTCTCCTCATTCTTGGATCACCAGCTTCGATGCAACAAGACTTGCATAGGCTTCCAACTCGGCACATTTCCGTGCAACCAGCAGCTGGCTTAAGCGGCTGAGGCGGAAAAGGAAGGAGCCTGAGGCTGTCAGGAATGGTGGGAGTCGAAGTCCAAAACACCCGGAGAGCCCAACTTTGTCCATATCCGAGTTCTCCTGATCTGCTCTCCGTCTCCGAAGTTGCAACCATGGCACAGGTTCACCCTGCTACCTGTACACATGAACCTTGTTCCTGAGCTTTTTGCAAGAAAACTAGGCTTTTCTGTCCATTGCTGGCACGATAAGAACCTGTAGTACAATCATGGGACTGGGAGGAACTGCAAGGGTCATCAAGTCCAACCCCATCTTACTGGAATACACAAGTGAAGCACTTCCCAAAGATGCCCATCCAAACTCTGCCTGAATATCATCCAAATAAAGGTTTTCCATCTATTCCACTGTTAAATAGAATACACAATTGAGGCATTCCCCAAAGATGCCCATCCAAACTCTGCCTGAATATCATCCAAAAAAAAGGTTTTCCATCTATTCCACTGTCATGTAGAATACACAATTGAAACATTCCCCAAAGATGCCCATCCAAACTCTGCCTGAAGACTTTCCAAAAAAAGGGTTTTCCATCTATTCCACTGTCAAGTAAAATACACAATTGAAGCATTCCCCAAAGATGCCCATCCAAACTCTGCCTGAATATCATCCAAATAAAGGTTTTCCATCTATTCCACTGTCATGTAGAATACACAATTGAAGCATTCCCCAAAGATGCCCATCCAAACTCTGCCTGAATATCATCCAAAAAAAAAGGTTTTCCATCTATTCCACTGTCATGTAGAATACACAATTGAAGCATTCCCCAAAGATGCCCATCCAAACTCTGCCTGAATATCATCCAAAAAAAAAAAGGTTTTCCATCTATTCCACTGTCACGCAGCTTTCACATTCAACCACTGATTCATATTCTGATCTCTAGAGCAGCGGAAACCAAGCTCGCTCCTTCTTTTATATGACATCTCTTCAAGTATTTATATATGGTTATAGTGTCACCTCTCAACCCTCTCTTCAAGCCAAACATCCCTGGCTTCCTCATCTGTTCCTTGTAGGCCTTGCCTTCCAAACATTTGCCATCTTGATCATCCTTATCTGGACACATTCAAGCTGGTCAACATCCTTGACACAGTGCTATTTCTGACTGAAACATTATAGAGTTTTTGTATGTTTTCCGGGCTGTATGGCCATGTTCCAGAAGTATTCTCTCCTGATGTTTCTCCCACATCTGTGGCAGGCATCTATACCTCATAACCTCTGAGGATGCCTGCCATAGATGTGGGCAAAACATCAGGAGAGAATGCTTCTGGAACATGGCCATAGAGCCCGGAAAACATACAACAACCCTGTGATCCCGGCCATGAAAGCCTTCAACAACACATTATAGAGTTTAGTGCTAAGGCTTCCCTTTACCTGGACACTAGACTTCTGCGGATGCAGTCAAACTACATCACTTGAACAAGCCTCAAAGGCAGGCCATCTCTTCTGTTCCATCCCAGGACTTTAACCCCAGAAGATACCACGGTCTGCAAACCTACACAAAGAAGGAAAGATTCACACGTATGAATTCTACAGCTCTGGAATAAGTCTCCTTGGACCAATGGCAGACAAGTCAGTCTCTACTCATGTTGTTCAGTATAAAGCATGATAGTTGGTGTCTTAAGATGTCCAAAAGAATTGAAAGCATAGAAGAAATTCGTTGGTGTCTTAAGATGTCCAGATGAATATCAAAAGAATTCAAAGCAAAGAAGAAGCAAAGTGTTTGTTAAGGACACTTTAGAAATTGATTGTTTAGTATCATCCTATTTGGTGCCATCTCCTTGACTTCCTCCTGGTCGTTTTCCCCTGACTTTAGATCCACCAACAAAGCCAAAGCTGATGCAAACGTCAAAGCCAAATAATGTCTTCTTAGCCCAGCTTTGCGGGTTTTCCTTTCTCAAGGGGAAAAAGAAGCTTTTCAATTGAAGCAGTGCCTTCTCTCTGTGAGGTTTATTTTGTCCTTCACGACATCCTCATCCTCTTAATTTTTAAAGAAGCAAGACTTGAAATGGCAGCAGGAAGGAGACATAATGCCAGGCTGGAAGTTCACAGACCAAGCCTCCTCCTCGCAAAGCCAAGCTTTTCCCAAAGCTAAGGAGGAGGAAACCTTGAACGGCGTGTGTTTCAGGGAATGTTATGAAATTATTGGGTGGAGAGATTTCCCTTGTTGTTGCCTATCAATAATAAAGAATTGCACACCACGTATGCCATCTGCACACTCATGTTTGTGAATACAGAAACTGGACTATAAATGTAAATACACAGTGGCACACAATGGTGAGGTTGCCACTCTGGAACTTGTGCTTAATGATGGAAAGGCGGCACCGGTGGAACCCAAAACACACCTTTTACAGCGGACTGTAAACCAGGGACAAAGGTGGCCTCTTGTTTCTGCCCTCCTTTGTCTCGATTCCGGATCCTTTCCCCTGCTTTTGGGATCCCCTTTCCTACGAGGGTTGAGTGAAAAGTAATGCCTCCACCTTCATTACTTGGGTTTTGGATGGGAATATTTTAATGAATCAAACACAGAAATAATCCTGAGAATGTGCTCTTTAACTACCACTATTCACTTCCCCACATCATCACCAGACAATTGGATACATTTCTGCCAACGATGAACAAGTTTTCTGAAGCCGTCACGGAAGAAGTCAACACTCTGTTTCTGCAACCGGCGTCTCACAGGACCCATTGTGGACTTTATTCGCCCAACGAAGCACAGGACTCACATCAACACAATCCCCATAAACAGCTTGCGTTCTCTGATGAATCTCCTTTGGGGTGACACCTTCTGCTGTCAAGAATTCAATGACTGCACGTTGCTTAAGTCGCTTTGACCATCCGTCTGTGCAGGGTTCCATTCTTCGCACTTTAACAACACAACCGTTCAATGCTAAGGCTTCCCCGTCTGCGCAGGGTTCCATACTTCGCGCTTTAACAACACAACCGTTCAATGCTAAGGCTTCCCCGTCTGCGCAGGGTTCCATACTTCGCGCTTTAACAACACAACCGTTCAATGCTAAGGCTTCCCCGTCTGCGCAGGGTTCCATACTTCGCGCTTTAACAACACAACCGTCCAATGCTAAGGCTTCCCCGTCTGCGCAGGGTTCCATACTTCGCACTTTAACAACACAACCGTCCAATGCTAAGGCTTCCCCGTCTGCGCAGGGTTCCATACTTCGCGCTTTAACAACACAACCGTCCAATGCTAAGGCTTCCCCGTCTGCGCAGGGTTCCATACTTCGCGCTTTAACAACACAACCGTCCAATGCTAAGGCTTCCCCGTCTGCGCAGGGCTCCATACTTCGCGCTTTAACAACACAACCGTCCAATGCTAAGGCTTCCCCGTCTGCGCAGGGCTCCATACTTCGCGCTTTAACAACACAACCGTCCAATGCTAAGGCTTCCCACCAAATAGAACTGCAGAGGAGAGTCTACTGAACAAGCCAGGACCTCCACATTCAAGTACTGCCATCTCTTGAGGAGTTACGAAGGTGGAGGCATTACTTTTCATTCGACCCTCGTACTAAACACTGACCTCTCAGGTCCTCCCAATCTGGCCTGGACACTCAATGGCTCTCCCTACAACTGGGCTGCCTGTCTTTCTAGTTTTGGGATGTGAACTTAGAGTGTTAAGTTAAAGAAAAAGGCAAGATGTGGTTTACATTACCAAGAACAGAAGGCATGGGCAAACTTTGGCCCTCCGGGTGTTTGGACTTCAACTTCCACAATTCCTAACAGCCGGTGGGATTAAAACCCCATCATGTCAAAAGTCTGTAATGGGTGTTTATCGAGGCGGACTGCTTGCCACACTGGGAAAGCGGCCAGACAGGCATCGGGGTCCGGCTTCCCTCCACGGCCGGGGAATGCTCCTCCTGCGGCTTCCTCTGCCGTTGTGCCCTCGGCCCCCGCTTCCAGACAGACTGACCGACTGACCGCTGGCTGGGAGGCGGAGAGCACAGAAGAGTCCAGGCACCGTCCGGTGTCCAAAGGCCTCCTTGGGATTCAGTGGGGAAAGCGGAGGCTGTCAGATGGAGGAGACTGAGCCGGTGCTTCAGTTGCGCTTGTTGGCCAACTGCCGGTCTCGCTTCTTCTTCTCCATCAACCTGCAGCAAAGGGAGAGAGAGATAGGCTGTTAGGAATTGTGGGAGTTGTAGTCCAAAACACCTGGAGGGCCAAAGTTTGCCCAGGCCTGGATTAGACTATAAGGAGACTATAGCGCAGGAAGCAGTATAAGTGTCATATGATGTACTAGCCGTGCCCGGCCACGCGTTGCTGTGGCAAAGTGGTGGTGGTATTGGTTAAAAATTGTTGTGTAATTTTTATTTGATGTTATTTGCAATTTTTATTAATTTTATTGTAAGTTATATTTTTATTTATTATATTTTATTATTTCCTTGTATTATTTTTATAGTATTTTATTGTATTAATTTTTAGTGTTTTTTATTATTTTTTATTGGGTTGCTAGGAGACCAAGTTGGAGGAGCTTAGCCTTCTAACTGGCAGCAATTGGATAAAAGCAATTATTCCTCTCTCTCTAATTAGGACTTTATTTTTCTTTTCTTTTTGTTGTATCAACCTAGAGGCGTGGATGATGAGTTGTATTGTCAAATTTCGAGGTTGGGGGGCCTGTAGTTTTGTTGTTTTGTGGGTCGCCGTGATGCCATCACTCTTTTATATATATAGATGGTTTGAATGCAATTGTATGAAAGGTGCAAGATTAGGACCTAAAGAGGCTGGAGATGCCATCCTAAAACTGAAGCCTGGAAAACTACTGAATTCATGAACTATTATTAAAAATTGCTGAACTGTTGATGACCAGAGACAAATGAATGATCCTTGCCCTCAATTCAGGACTGTCCTGGTGATCAATAATATACAGTAGAGTCTCGCTTATCCAACGTAAAAGGGCCGGCAGAACGTTGGATAAGTGAATATGTTGGATAATAAGGAGGGATTAAGGAAAAGCCTGTTAAACATCAAATTAGGTTATGATTTTACAAATTAAGCACCAAAACTTCATGTTATACAACAAATTTGACAGAAAAGGTAGTTCAATACGCAGTAATGCTATGTAGTAATCACTGTATTTACGAATTTAGCACCAAAATATCACGATATATTGAAAACATTGACTACAAAAATTGCTTGGATTATCCAGAGGCTTGGATAAGCGAGGCTTGGATTAGTGAGACTACTGTACTATTATTTCCATATACAAGTGGTACTATGTACATTTACCATTACTGCATGCTATGGTGTTTTGTTTGGCAGCCGCCGGGCATGCTTCCAAACAAAAACTTTGCTAGGTCTTACTTTCAGGGGAGGCCTTATATTTAGCAATTCAGCAAAACTTCTACTAGGTCTTATATTTTGGGGATGTCTTATTTTTGGGGAAACAGGGTATGATGTATGTCAGAGTTTTATATTATTTAGGCCATTTCTTATGTGAAAATGGATAAGTGTTTGTAAGAATCATGTCCTATCCATGTATGACCAGCAGCAATCAAGACACCTGCTAAAGACTGAGTGCTATTAATAGAGACTGAGTAAATCTTGAGTTAGTGAATGTGATGGTGGTGATGATAATGGTGTTGCTGTTGGAGTGGAGCCGAAGAGTTTTGAAGACAGAGAGTCTGGAAACCAGAGAGTTTGAAAGGTTGGAGCTTGAAGATAAGAACATTTTGTTTCGCCGTTTGAAAGCTGCTGATAAAAGCCAAGGACTGTTATGTTTGTATATCTATATATATAAAAGGGTAATGAAATTTCAGCCTAGGACGAAACAACAAAACTACACATCCCAGAAACACTAAACTTGGCAGCACAACCCCTCATCCATGCCTCTACGTTCATACAACAAAAAGAAAAGAAAAATAAAGTCCTAATTAGAGAGAGAGGAATAATTGTTTTTATCCAACTGGTGCCAGTTAGAAGGCTAAGCTCCATCAGGGGAAAACCTTTACCCTTTACCATCACTACGACCAATACCTCAATACTTTATTTCCCATACCACCATACTTCACCACAGCAACGCGTGGCCGGGCACAGCTAGTATTTTCATATAAATCTTTCTTTACTAAAAGACTGTTTGTTTTGGGATTTTCTCCTTGGACAAGGGGTGCAGCTTCTGCAGAAGGGGTTGAATGTTTGGAACCCAGTTTGATAGCTGCGACAATGTATGGTTTGAATGCAATTGTATGAAAAGTGCATGATTAGGACCTAGAAAGGCTGGAGATGCCATCCTAAAACTAACGCCTGGAAAACTACTGAATTCATGAACTATAATTAAAAGTTGTTGAACTGTTGATGACCAGAGACAAATGAATGATCCTCGCCCTCAAGTCAGGGCTGTCCTCGTGATCAATAATATATCTGTTGCACTTTATTCCATTCCTTCAGTTGGAAATAGTTCCTCATCCTTAGCCCCCTACCAATGATAACAGTCTCGGATTATCTACTTCTCTTTTACATTCCTCACTATATGCACTTTATGGCCCAGTCATTTTTATGAGTTTTTCTTGTTTTATCTAACTCATGTTTTATTGATCTGTTTTATTGATTTGTTTTACTTTGATGTGTTCTTTACAACGTCTGTTATTATTTGGCCTTGGCCCCATATAAGCCGCCCCGAGTCCCTTTGGGGAGATGGTGGTGGGGTATAAAAATAAAGTTGTTTTGTTGTTGTTGTTGTTATGAACTGTTGAACTCTTTCTGGAAAACAACATGTTTACATTACCAAAGACAATGGCTCTTTTACATAAGGAAGTGTTTACAAGGTTCCTTACATTAAGAAGGAAGTAAAACCAATTATCACTTAAAGAAGCAAAATCAACATCTGTCCAGGATCTGATGGGAGTTAGCATGTTTTGGTTGGGAAAACACCTGTCAGTCATTTACTAAGACAATTAAAAAATCTGCAAGAAATATTGCTATATAAGAGGCACTTTCCAATCCAAAAATTTGGGCAGACCAGAGGAATCTGCTCTTCTCTGTTAATGTGGGATTTGTGCAGAACGAAGGGACGTCAGAGACGATGTTAAAAAGTATTTACAAAGTTTACTTGACAAGACAAACAGACTTGCAGACAATGGACATAAGACTTTCAATCTAGACAAACAGCACAGATCTTCTCAGTAGGCAGAAAAGATCTCATCTGATGCAATCAGCTATATACAAACACACTTGTAGTCTGGACACTCCTATCTGGCTCCAGACACATATCCAAGGTCAATACAGCTTCTTACCAAATTAACTCTTTACACACTATTGCATTTCCTTCGTTCTGCACTCAACTGACGTCATTCATCTGCTGCTACGCTGTGCGCATTACTCTGACAATCTCCACGGGACAGAGAGAGATGGTGTATTCACAGAATGGCAGATTTACTAAAAACACAATGGGGTCTCTTTTTCAATAGAAGGAAGAAGAGATGGTAATGTATGCATGATGAGGAACGAATGTGTATATGCGTCTAAATGTAAATTCCCCTTTGTTTGTGTACCCAATATAGCTATAGAGCCTGTGTGTTTACTCTGTATTGCTCTGTGGCATACTTTATCTCACTGTGAACTAAATAAAAGAAAGTTTCCAAAAGTATTTATGACATAAGCAGCCCTGTTCCATATAACAGAAAATGATGGAAACCTTGAAAGCTGCAACAACACTCTGTCTAAACCAGGCATGAGCAAACTTGGGCCCTCCAGGTGTTTTGGACTGCAACTCCCACAATTCCTAACAGCCTACCGGCTGTTAGGAATTGTGGGAGTTGCAGTCCAAAACACCTGGAGGGCCAAAGTTTGCTCATGCCTAGTCTAAATCAAGGAGGCTTTTGACAAGTGAGCAGGATTTCTATCAGCGCCCAAGTGGCTTCCACTCACTTCCTGTTGCGCACTTCCGTCAGTTCCATGAGTCGCTCTTGTGCCGCCCTGAGTTCATCCAGCCGCTGCTGGTAGCGTGAGTCACAATTGTTGCTTTGTTCAAAGTTGGAGACCTGGTTGGAGAGCTCATTGGCGCGGTCCCGGAGTTGCTGGATGGAGGAGTACAAGTTCTCGTCGTCTTCTTCCTGCAGCAGGTAAGAGGAAGGTAAATGTAGTGGGTTCTCAACACTATACCAGCTGTTAAGAGTTGTGGGAGTTGAAGTCCATAACACCTGGAGGGCCAAAGTTTGCAGTAGCCCCTTGACATGACAGCACACCTGGTTCTATAGCTACCTGTGAAAGCTACAACCAGGTCAGTGCTAGGAGTAAATGAAATGTGTTGCATGCTACCCATGAAAAAACTAAGCACACTGCAGATTCCCACAGCATAAGGAGGGAAAACATAATGGGTTATTACGATGATCGGCACCCTGTTCCAACCCAAACATGAAAACAACAGAAGATGCATTAAAAATAAACAAAGAGTAAAGCCAACAATAAGACTTCTTGGAGTGCTATGTGTCATGGAAGTAACAACAAAAGAGAGATTAGGTTTACTCTCTATCTTCCTTCAGGAAACAACTGAAAACTTGGATGTTTGGGCAGGCCTTCGGTGAGACAGTCATTAATTAATCAGCCCCAGAGGGTTTTTAATAATCTATCCTGTATTTATTACGGTCTTACCATTTATGTGTTTTAAATGCAATTTTTTATTCTTGTATTGTTGTTTTAATTTATATATTGTATTACTGTTTTATCTTTTTTATATTGTGATTTGTATTATGTTGCTGTTTATTTTGCCCTTATGGGCCTCTGCCCCATTTAAGCGAGGAGATGGTGGCGGGGTATAAATAAAGTTTTATTATTATTATTATTATTATTATTATTATTATTATATTGTTATTATGACACAGGAAACAAGATAGATATGCTGGATTTCATATCACAAAATCACAAGTCGAACACTTCCCAAGTGTAATTATTATTATTATTATTATTATTATTATTATTATTATTATTATTATTACAGTAGAGTCTCACTTATCCAACATAAACGGGCCGGCAGAATGTTGGATAAGCGAATATGTTGGATAATAAGGAGGGATTAAGGAAAAGCCTATTAAACATCAAATTAAGTTATGATTTTACAAATTAAGCACCAAAACATCATGTTATACAACAAATTTAACAGAAGAAGTAGTTCAATACACAGTAATGCTATGTAGTAATTACTGTATTTACGAATTTAGCACCAAAATATCATGATGTATTGAAAACATTGACTACAAAAATGCGTTGGATAATCCAGAATGTTGGATAAGCGAGTGTTGGATAAGTGAGACTCTACTGTATTTGTAAAAAACAAGTTACCACATCCTTTCCTAAAATTTTGACAACCACAAATCTGCAAACCCTTGTCTTGTGCACCCTTTGATCTGCCCAATATAGCAAAACTTAAAAGAAACAGGCTTCCACCAGTGTTTGCTTTTAACTGCATCTTTTCGTATTTGATCACTGCAGGCCTCTCATTGTTAGTAATACAGTATACTTCATTTATATTCCGCTCTATCTCCCCGAGGGGATTCAGGGCGGATTACAGAACACATATACAGCAACATTCAGTGCCGTTATACAATTAACAAGGACAGACAATACATAGATATAGGTAAAGGCTTTCCCCATCTTTTCCATTTCCAGCACCAGCTCAACTCCGGCCATCGGGGGGGGGGGGGGGCTGCTGTCGCTCCATCTTTGATGCTGAGGAGCTTTGTCATCCTTAGACATCCTCCATATTGAATTGCCTTATGGGTGCCTTTTGTTATAACCTCCCTGCTTTTAAAGCGGTACTTATTTATCTACTCACATTTTTGCTTTCGATCTGCTATGTGGGCAGGGAGCTGGGGCTGATGGCAGGTGCTCACCCCGACCCGGGCTTGAATTGCCGACCTTTCAATCGGCAGAATTTTCTGCAGCTTAGCAGTTAAGTCCACTGAGTTAAGCCCTGGATGAATGGCTAATGCCATGAGCAGCACATTGACTTACCTTGGCATTGACAATTTCAATGTGGAGAAGCAGAGAAGCGAGCTCAAGATCCTCACTATAGCTGTTCTTCAGGGGAACGGATCTGTAACCTAAAGGAAGAGAACACAGTTGAGAGGACAATCCAGAACCCACTGTCTTCTAAGTCAGGAAGTTGAATAACCAAACAAAGTGTCCAAATATTCTATTATTTGACCATATCAGTTAAACTGGGCTTTGGATGTAGAGTGGTTTTACAACGTTACCAATCTACTACCCTGTTTCCCTGAAAATAAGACATCCCCAAAAAATAAGACCTAGTAGAGGTTTTGCTGAATTGCTAAATATAAGGCCTCCCCTGAAAGTAAGACCTAGCAATGTTTTTGTTTGGAAGCATGCCCGGTGCCCGCCAAACAAAACATCATAGCATGCAGGATCGGTAAATGTACATAATTATTATAATTATAATTTTATTTTTATACCCCACCTCCATCTCCCCAGAGGGTCTCGGGGCGTCTTACATACCAGTTGTATATGGAAATAATGGTAATAACAAGAAATTCTTGACAGGAGTCACAGTTTGTCTGGTTTAGTTATGTTGGTTTGTGATGACAACTACAGTACAGTATAGAATCAATGTTCATTTTTTTGTTCAATAATGATTATGAATTCTTTTTCATGGAAAAATAAGACATCCCCTGAAAATAAGACCTAGCGCATCTTTGGGAGTAAAAAATAATATAAGACACTGTCTTATTTTTGGGGAAACACGGTATCGAATCATTGGCCTCCTTTCCCAGATGAACTAAAGTGGGGAACGGGCCAGCCTGGCCAGATCCTGAGCAGAAAACGCCAGGTGAAGATGGCAAAATGGGTAGCTGTGGGTCAAAGAGTGAAATGGTACCTGTTTTAAGGCCCTTGATGGGGAACGTTGCCTGAGCCAAGAAGTTGGGGTCACTGAACATGTCCTCCTCGTAGACGACGAAGCGGAGGAAGGCAAACTCCGGGTTGTTGATGTCGAAGACAAACTGCTTGACGAGCCAGACTGGATTGAGACCGTTGTCAGCTGGGAAGGAAGACGGGAAATCTATATTAGTGTGTAAGGAGGAACTCCAGTCCCAGAACCCAAGCAGACATTGCATTTGTTTCAGGTGACTGATTGTTCTTGGACAAAAGAAAGTAACATTTAGTAATAACACTTTATTTATATTCCGCCCTATCTCCCCAAGGGGATTCAGGGAGGATTACAGTACACATATACAGCAAACAATTCAGGACAGAACAGAACAGACAGAAAGGAAGCATGTTGTCTCAAAGTCCAGTTTCAGTGCCTTGGAGGTTGAGTTCAGATTCAGTCATAGAGGGCTGCTATTGCTCCATCCTCTATGACGAAGACCCATCAGAACTTCCTCCTTCCTTTTCACCGCATTTCTGGTCTCGTTCTTTATGGTGTTGTAAAATACCTCCCCCGCTAATTAGCGGGACCTAATTTCTCTACTTACAGCTCTAAGCTGTTTTCGAACTGCTTAGGGTAAACAATGAGCTGGGCTTGACGGTCAGGTGCTCACCCCGACCAGGCTTCGAACTGGCCACCTTTCGGTTGGTAGATCTTATTACTGCTGGAAATTTACCAGCTGTGCTAAAGCTCAGCCCTGCTTCTACATCTGGCTCTATTATTATTATTATTATTATTATTATTATTATTATTATTATTATTATTATTATTATTGTATGACACAGCAAACAAGATAGATATGCTGGATTTCATATCACAAAATCCCAAGTCGAACACTTCCCAAGTGTCTAGGACTGTGTGGTGTATTTTCGGATGATGCTCGCAGATCCCAGCAGGGTGGCCTTTTGTAGTTGGCAGATCGTGATTTTGTCAATGTCTATTGTTTCCAAATGCCGGCTGAGATCTTTTGGCACAGCACCCAGTGTGCCCATCACCACCGGGATCACCTGCACTGGTTTCTGCCAGAGTCTTCAAAGTTGTTGTTGTTATTATTATTATTATTATTATTATTATTATTATTATTATTATTATTATTATTTTACTACTATTTATATTTATTTATTTATACCCTGCTTTATCTCTCCCAAAGGAGATTCAAAGCAGCTTACATTGAAAGTATGACCACACGCACACAGAGAATAAGCATGTCAGGGATAAGGCTACACTAAATGTTTACTGTTCTGCCTGAGATGCCAGTTCTCCAATTGCAGAATAATGATGATAATAGTGGTGGTGATGGCTGGAATCCTCTTGAGCAGCATACAAATGGCTCCTGACCCAACCGAATCCGTTTACTAGGCAGCATCTGATGGGATTGACAGCATCTGTTCTCCTATGCCAGACATGGGCAAACTTTAGCCCTCTCACAATTCCCAACAAATCCAAAACATCCGAAGGGCGTGAGTTTGTAATAATAATTATAATTCACTATTATAATTGTATATTTATATTACATGCAATATTACTAATAATATTGCAATATAGTCTTATAATATAATATATTGTATGTATATATACTTGTAAACCGCCCTGAGTCCCCTTCGGGGTGAGAAGGGCAGGATATAAATGTCACTAATACATAAATAAATAAATAAATAAGTTTGCCCATACCTGACATAGGAGAATGTGAAAAGAATTTTTAAAAACAGGAAAAAAGTATTTGCTGAAATTATTGACATACTATTGATTAATCTACAAAAAAAATTCCAAATATAGCACTTCTATAACATTTTGGAGATATAAGATTAAAATGGTGAAAGAATTGATCGTAATTTTTGTTACTGCTTTAAGATTAGCTATAGCCAATAAATGGAAAGAAAATTATGAATACAAAATTGATGGGTGGCTGGGGGGGTGGGGGGTGGATTTGACCTTTATTGCAGGAGGAAACTGTGGAAACTGTTTCATCTAATGCAAGCCCTGCCAAAGAAACCATGGAATCGGAGCAAAAGCAAGAAGCGGTGCCATTGTTAGACCTTGGACTTTATATCAAGACTGTTTCCAATGACCAAGTGAAAGCTCAATTAATGCAAAATCTACAAACTCCATCGATATTTCCTGTGGATAAGAAAAGACATCTAAGATTTCAACCCAAATGGTTCAGCAGATTTCCCTGGCTAGCCTACTCATTTCATGTACAAGATGCCAGACTAATCTGATCTCTTTTTTCGATAGAGTTACGAGTTGGGTCGATACAGGGAATGCTGTGGATGTAGCGTACCTGGATTTCAGTAAGGCCTTCGACAAAGTCCCCCACGACCTTCTGGCAAACAAACTAGTAAAATGTGGGCTAGACAAAACTACGGTTAGGTGGATCTGTAATTGGCTAAGTGAACGAACCCAAAGGGTGATTCTCACCAAGGCGTCGTCTTCATCATGGAAAGAAGTGACAAGTGGAGTGCCATCAGCAGGGCTCCGTCCTGGGCCCGGTTCTGTTCAACATCTTTATTAACGACTTAGACGAAGGGTTAGAAGGCACGATCATCAAGTTTGCAGACGACACAAAACTGGGAGGGATAGCTAACACTCCAGAAGACAGGAGCAGAATTCAAAACGATCTTGACAGACTAGAGAGATGGGCAGAAACTAACAAAATGAAGTTCAACAGGGACAAATGCAAGATACTTCACTTCGGCAGAAAAAATGGAAATCAAAGATACAGAATGGGGGACGATGCCTGGCTTGACAGCAGTGTGTGCGAAAAAGACCTTGGAGTCCTCGTGGACAACAAGTTAAACATGAGCCAACAATGTGATGCAGCAGCTAAAAAAGCCAACGGGATTCTGGCCTCATCAATAGGGGAATAGCGTCTAGATCCAGGGCAGTTATGCTCCCCCTTATTCTATTCTGCCTTGGTCAGACCACACCTGGAATACTGTGTCCAATTCTGGGCACCACAGTTGAAGGGAGATGTTGACAAGCTGGAAAGCGTCCAGAGGAGGGCGACTAAAATGATTAAGGGTCTGGAGAACAAGCCCTATGAGGAGCGGCTTAAAGAGCTGGGCATGTTTAGCCTGCAGAAGAGAAGGCTGAGAGGAGACATGATAGCCATGTACAAATACGTGAAGGGAAGTCAAAGGGAGGAGGGAGCAAGCTTGTTTTCTGCTGCCCTGCAGACTAGGACACGGAACAATGGCTTCAAACTACAGGAAAGGAGATTCCACCTGAACATTAGGAAGAACTTCCTCACTGTGAGAAGGGCTGTTCGACAGTGGAACTCTCTCCCCGGGGCCGTGGTGGAGGCTCCTTCTTTGGAGGCTTTTAAGCAGAGGCTGGATGGCCATCTGTCGGGGGTGCTTTGAATGCGATTTCCTGCTTCTTAGCGGGGGGTTGGACTAGATGGCCCATGTGGTCTCTTCCAACTCTACTATTCTATGATTCTATGATTCTATGATGCGCTCTGTAGGTACGATGTCGTATTTGGAGGAGAAAGCGGGGGTCAAGATGCTCATCGGAAGCTTGGTGCATGGGTTGCTAAACCATTTGTGCGATGGAAAGATGCAATAGATACCAAAAAACAGAGTCCCACCAGAACAACTTGTGCTTGGCTGAAAACTTCTTGCTAATTCACAGTGGAAAACGTCTTGATGGAACCTGTCATCATGAGAAAGGAAATAAGAAGAAAGCAGAAGAAAACAGAAAAGAATTTCTGCCAATTGTGGGAACTATTGTCCTTTGTGGTCAACAAGGACCGGCTTAAATGAGAGAGCAAGGATTCAGGACCAGTTACCTGTGAAGAACCTTTGCTCAATGATGGTCATTTCAGGGCCTTGATGAGATC
The DNA here is from genome assembly GCF_035594765.1 of Anolis carolinensis. Taxonomy (NCBI): domain Eukaryota; kingdom Metazoa; phylum Chordata; class Lepidosauria; order Squamata; family Anolidae; genus Anolis; species Anolis carolinensis. The sequence continues at coordinate 4,882,818 of NC_085844.1, read as the reverse complement.
TCATGCCAGACCTGAAAAATTACTTCGGGAAAAGAAGTTTCTACCCCTCCCGAATTTTCTTTCTGGCTATGAGCCTGCTTCCACACCTGGCCCTATACCTTCTTTTGCTAATGAAGGGGTCACCTGTATCATCATGAACACAAATGATTCAAAACCATATTTGGAACAAAAATACTTTCGAGACAGCAGCCCACTTACCTACGACCTCCGTCTTGTTCTTGCTGTTGTCAAACTCAGAGCCGCAGACCTCCACTTCCACAAAGGGGCAAACGATGCTGCGGCCATTCTTGGGGAGGTGCCGGGCCCCCAGGATCTGCAGAGAGAAAGGCCGAAACAGGTTAGACTTGCAGGCATGGGCAAACTTCAGCCCTCCAGGTGTTTTGGACAGCAACTTCCACAATTCCTAACAGCCGATAAGAAACAATCAGGACCAGCTAACACCTCCCAACAAAGGATTCTCCCAAACAGTGAGCAGCCAGACCTTGAAGCTGCAAGGCTATTGGTGGAATAATGCCCAGGGTGGGAGAAAGAACTCTTGTCTATTTGAGGGAAGTGTGAATGTTGCATTTGGCCACCTTGATTAGCACTGAATAGCCTTGCAGGTTCAAAGCCTGGCTTCTTCCTGCCTGGGGAAATCCTTTGTTGGGAGGTGTTAGCTGGCCCTGATCATAAATAAAGAACAACACCCAGAAGACAGGAGAATTCCAGACAAGAAACAATCAGGGACACTTCCCAACAAAGGATTCCCCCAGACAGGAAGAAACCAGGCTTTGACGCTGCAAGGCCCTTCAATGCTAATCAGCGTGGCCAATTGCAACATCCACACTTGCTTCAAGCAGACAGGAGTTCTTTTTCATCATTCCACAGATATATAAACCCCTATTACCAGTATCCAACAGACCTCACAACCTCCAAGGGTGCCTGCCATATATGCAGGCAAAACATCAGGAGAGAATGCTTCTGGAGCATGGCCATACAGCCCGGAAAATTCACAGCAACCCAGCTGATAGGCTGTTAGGAATTAGTCCAAAACACCTGAAGGGCCGAAGTTTGCCCATACTTGGTCTATACAATACCTGTATGTTGGGTATAAGCAGACTATAAATAAACATAAACATACCCTCCCCTCCTCCCATTTTGGTGACTTCCCAACCCTTGGTTTGGAGACATTCATATATAATTCTGTTCTTCTTTCCTATTACATTGTTTTTCTATTCTTACTTCTGGCCTGATCATTATCTATATATATATACAAATGTAATGTACATTTGTAGGACTGAGTAAACAACAAAACCACTGAACCAAATCACACCAAATTTGGCCACAATACACCAACACATCCAAGGTACGTCCTTACTCACCCCCCCACCCCACCCCCAAAAAAACGGATTGGCCTAGGTATGACACAGCCAGGCATTGAAGCTGCAAGGCTATTCAGTGCAATTCAACCAGACCAACAAAGGATTAACCTTGGTAGAAGGCAGCCAGGCTTTGAAGCAGTCATACTACTCTGTACTATTGAAGCTGACCAACCAAAGATTCTCCTAGATCTTGTTTTCTGCTGCCCTGCAGACTAGGAACAATGGCTTCAAACTACAGGAAAATTCCACCTAAAAATCAGAGTTGTTCAGCAGTGGAACTCTCTGCCACAGAGTGTGGTGGAGGCTCCTTCTTTGGAAGCTTTTAAGCAGAGGCTGGATGGCCATCTGTCGGGAGTGCTCTGAATGAGATTTTCTTGCTTCTTGCAGGGGGTTGGACTGGATGGCCCGTGAGGTCTCTTCCAACTCTACTATTCTATGATTCTATGATTCTAGATAGCAAGCAGCCAGGCTTTGAAGCAGCAAGGCTATTCATTGCAACTCTTAGTAGCCCAAAAAACCATTCCCCTAGAACGCAAGTACCCAGGCTTCCAAGCAGCAAGCCTATTCCGTTGCATTCTAACTCACCAAACAAGAATTCCTATAAGAAGAAAACGGCCAGGCTTTGAGGCTGCAAGGCTATTCACTGCTATTCCACCTGGCCAACAAAGGATTCCCATAAGCCACAGCAATGCGTGGCCGGGCACAGCTAGTTATTTATAACCCTTTTATATTTGAGATGTATTACCTGCAACAATAAAAGGAAGCTTTACCTTTTGAAATCCTCCTGTTTTCTACCATAAGCTCACATACAGCACTGGCTGCCTTGCATTCTGCTAAAGATACTAAATATTCCTACAAGGAGAGGTTGTGGGTCCCATGACCCTCTTGGCCTCATGCACCTGCAGCTGGACCGTGATGGGCTCCACGTGCTTCAAGCTGCTCTTGTCAAAGGGGTCAAAGAGGTCGTCACGCATGATGTCCGGCTGCAACACGTAGCCGCTGCGGCCCCCCAGCATGAAAAGCGACTGGTTCAACTGCATCGGCTTATCTGGGGAAAAACAGCAGACAGAACACCGGTCATGATTCACTTCCTGACAAAGGAAAGGATTTCCTGGTAAGTTGAGAAATCCCACCTCTGGAAAAAAAAAACTCCAGTAGCAGTGACTAATTCACTGGTTTCCCCCCCATATTTATTTAATGGAAATATTTATATCCTGCACTCTATTTGGAGATCTCAGAACTGTGTGTGCAATAACATTCAAACAGTGTTAAATATTAAAGTGATTTTTGTTAATGTGGGATTTGTGTAATGATAGTGTTTAAATGCAATTTGTGTCTTGGTTTGTATTGCATACTGATTGCATCATCCAGACTGTACTATAGTCTGTAAAGAGGTAATTACTGAGAAGCTGTGATGACCTTGATGTGTGGCTGGAACTGGGGAGTGTCCAGACACAAGTGTTTGTGCATTTCATCAGTTCTGTTCTGTTCTGAGTTGAGTAGAGTCAAGTCCGGTGTTTGTCTGCAAGTCTGTCTTGATTATTACTGCTTACAGTAAAACTTGCATATAGTTTTACCAAAGTCTCTGGATGTCACTTCGTTCTGTGTTCCACTGACTCCTTCTACTGCTGTGCTGCGTAAATTACTCTGACAATTGGAAGTCTGAAAAACACACTGAGTTAACGGTTGAGCTCACGATCATGACTGCCCAACCCTAATTTAATGGTTTTTTTTCCAATCAATTTATTTCCAGCCCTGGCCCTATTGCTCTGCATTTTGCACAAGCCTTGCCCTTCCCTCTCATATCTGAACATGCCCACTTTTTCCAGTTACTGGTTGTGATGTATTTTTAACCATGTTTTTATTTTCCAGTTTTAACTGTTTTAATTATATTGTTTATTCAATTATATGTTTTTATTATGTAACTTCAAATTCCTTGTTTACGCTGGGCTTGGTCCCCATGTAAGCCGCACCGAGTCCCTTTAGGGGCCGGGTTGTGGCGCAGCTGGCTAGTAACCAGCTGCTATAAATCACTACTGACCGAGAGGTCATGAGTTCGAAGCCCGGGTCGGGTTAAGCCTCCGACCATTAAAAAAAAAAATAGCCCCGGCTTGCTGTTGACATAGCAGCCCCGAAAGACAGTTGCATCTTTCAAGTAGGGAAAATTTGGGTACGCTTTATGCGGGAGGCTAATTTAACTAATCTACAACACCATAAAACTGCTCACGAGGAAAAGAATGAGGAAGAACAGCCACCAATGGACGGTGAAGCAACAGCTCCCCCTGTGGCCGGAATCGTGAAGCTGGAAAGATGTTAAAATGCCTCTGTGTCTGTCTAAAACTGAATGTTGTTTGTCTGTTGGCATTGAATGTTTGCCATATATGTGTTCATTGTAATCCGCCCTGAGTCCCCTTCGGGGTGAGAAGGGCGGAATATAAATACTGCAAATAAATAAATAAATAAATAAATGGTGGCAGGTTATAAGAATAAAGTTGTTATTTATTTATTTATAAAGATACCAATAGAGTTAAAATACACTGAAACCCATAAAAATAATGTGCATTTTAATAAAATCACATCACCTCCAGAACTTTTTCTGAGTAATTGTACTGAACAATATTAGTGTTGGCACTAATTGGACCTATAACCCTACGTAACAAAATTTGAAAAAAAAAATCTGTTCCTGGTTTGAAAGTGTTATTTCCTGTTTTATTGTGTGGCAATTACTTTGAAAGTAGACGTTCTACTCCAGAAACTTCGTTTTTGTGGCTGCCTCAAACTAGGATGAATTGGTTGAGACTCTAGGAGATATTCATTGAAAAGCTAGAGCAAAATGTGCTGCAGGATGATGTCCCTCCCGCAAAATAAGAGGATATGACTGCTAGACTTAAAACTAGATTTGTTAGAATCTTGATTATCTAATGAGATGTGTGTTAATGGATTAAAGATGGAAGATCTAGTTGTAACAATGACAATTTTGTATAAGAATTCCTTCCCATTCCAACAACCATCACTTATTGCATTCTTTCGTTGCAACGTATCAGACACCCGTAAAGGTGTAAATAACTAATAATAACTTTCCTTTTGCTTTGCTTCCCCCTTTCACCTCCCATTCCTTTAGTGTGAAATGTTTCAATTTAATTAGGAAATACTTAATAAAAACTTTTATCCTAGAGCTATAACTTTAATCAACTCCATGGTTTCGCATTGATGTGGCATCGGGGGCTGTGTGGTGGTGGTGGTTGGAGGGTGGAGCGATGGGTGTGCTGTTTTTGTGATGTTTGCTGAGGAAAGCATTTAATTTAGTTGTACAATGCACAGTGTACAATAATTTTTTTTTTTCGTGTCAGGAGCAACCGGAGTTGCTTCTGGAGTGAGCGAATTGGCCGTCTGCGAGGATGTTGCCCAGGGGACGCCCGGATGTTTTTGATGTTTTTACCATCCTTGTGGGAGGCTTCTCTCATGTCCCCGCATGGAGCTGGAGCTGATAGAGGGAGCTCACCCGCGCTCTCCCCAGGTGGGATTCGAACCTGGCAGCCTTCAGGTCAGCAACCCAACCTTCAAGTCACAAGGCTTTTATCCCCTAGGCCACCGGAGGCTCCAGTGTACAATGATAATAAAGTTATTCTTATTTACAGTAGAGTCTCACTTATCCAAGCTAAACGGGCCGGCAGAAGCTTGGATAAAGCGAATATCTTGGATAATAAGGAGGGATTAAGGAAAAGCCTATTAAACATCAAATTAGGTAATGATTTTACAAATTAAGCACCAAAACATCGTGTTATACAACAAATTTGACAGAAAAAGTAGTTCAACACGCAGTAATGTTATGTTGTAATTACTGTATTTACGAATTTAGCACCAAAATATCAGGATATATTGAAAACATTGACTACAAAAATGGCTTGGATAATCCAGAGGCTTGGATAAGCGAGGCTTGGATAAGTGAGACTCTACTGTATTTATTTATTTATTACATCACTTCTACCCCACCATTCTCACCCATCAGGGGACTCAGGGCGGCTTACAATATAAACATACCCATCAAAAAACAGTTTTCATCAAATTTAAAAATCCATCAGGATTAAAAATTACAATAAAATTAAGAATATAGATTAAAATATACATAATTATACATTTAAATATGCATTTAAGGTGCTTTCCATGTCCAGGTGGGGTCTGTCAGTAGGTCATATATTCATATCTCATTTTTGCTGCTACTCGTGCTCAATTATTATTCATATTGGAGGGAAGAAAGAGCAATAATGGGTTACCGGGGGTCTGGAAGTTGAGGGCCACCAACTGGCTGCCGCAGATCCACATGGAGAGCGGGTCGTAGTTGGAGGAGTCCAGGCGCTGGCCCTTGGGGTAGATGCGGCTCAGCTGCCGGCGGTTGTACTGCAGGAACTTCTTCCCTTTGCTGCGGTTGGCGTACTTCTCCGCCTTGGTCTCGGGAAAAGAGGACATGTCCCGGTAGCAGGCTTTCTCTGTGCCGATCTCTGGGAAGGAGACAAAGGCCGGAAAAGTTGAACATTTATGAAACTGAGGAGGAGTTTCTGATCACCATGAGGCTAAGAATCAAAATAGTTAAAGTGACTCACTAGCTTTCAAAATGCCCAAGTCTTGGGTTGGAAAGAAGAAGAGGTGAACTTTGCATACCAGAATTTACTCTGTTTTGCATCACATTTTAATTATTGTGGGATGTGCTGGTACGTGAAGCGATTTGTAGTTTCCAAATCACAACCTCCCTGAACCGCTGCAAGCTGGATAGCAAGTGTCCCAGAAGCAAGCAAAAATACAGCAGAGTCCTCTCGCAGCACAAACATGCTTCAGCCCGTCTATCAGCAGTCCAACTGCCAGAATCTGACCTTGTCTACACACTGTTTAGTAAACTCATGAATTCAGGTATTCATCCAAAGTAAATGGAGGCTTTAATCTTCACTGTTGCAATATATGAGGGCTATCCACAAAGTAGGTTACGTTTTGGATTTTAAAAAGGACAAAGTATAGGAGAAATCATTTACCATATACAGCTGAAAGGCACATTCCAATACTACAATCTCATGTAATCCCCATTGAAATCTAGGCACATTTCATATAGATAAATGAGTTTGAAAAGTACTGCTTCAGTAAATTCTCCGCTTGTGTCCTCAGCTCTTCCCTCTTCTCCCTTCCTGCAGCGTAGCCAAAACGCTGTGCTGCCAGCCACGCCCCCATTGTTGGAAACGGAGGAGAGAGGCGGCAAATTTACTGGGGCAGACCTTTTCAAACTCATTTATCTATATGAAACATGCCTAGATTTCAGTGGGGATTACATGAGATTGTAGTATTGGAATGTGCCTTTCAGTTGCATATGGTTAATGATTTCTCCTAGACTTTGTTCTTTTTAAAATCCAAAACGTAACCTACTTTGTGGCTAGCCCTCGTATACAAATGTACAAACAGGATATATGGATCCTCTTTCCTTGTACAGTAGATTCTCACTTATCCAACATAAACGGGCCGGCAGAACGTTGGATAAGCGAATATGTTGGATAATAAGGAGGGATTAAGGAAAAGCCTATTAAACATCAAATTAGGTTATGATTTTACAAATTAAGCACCAAAACATTATGTTATACAACAAATTTGACAGAAAAAGTAGTTCAATAGGCAGTAATACTATGTAGTAATTACTGTATTTACAAATTTAGCACCAAAATATCACAATGTTTTGAAATAATTGACTACAAAAATGCGATGGATAATCCAGAATGTTGGATAAGTGAGACTCTACTATACTTGCAAACAACCAGAGTCATCAGAATCACATAGGCAGATACTCACACCAAGTCACAGAGGAGAGAGAAAGATGGATTCTGTCACCCTCCTTATATATATGGCCACCTGCTGATAGGTCATCCGTAAGGGACACTGGCTGATGCAACCCCTTTGCAAAAACGCTCACATGGTAAAGACTCAACCATTACCACATCTCATTAGGTATTGCATCATGACATTCACAGTCATACCCAGGTGCTGTCAATATTCCACATGTTCATCAAACAGTTTTGATTCTTCCCGGCACAACATCCCTATCCATCTTGGGCTCAGCTGTGTGACCCCCACATTTAATTTCAAGCAATCCAGACAATTAAGAGGCAGGGAAGGAATAAGGTGCTGAGAAGGAGGAATTCAAAGAGGGCACTTTCATTCCCCGCAACTGTTTTCATAGCATGAAAATTAATGATGCGTATGTGGGGACTCACTCTCCTCATCAAAGGGTACCGGGCGACAGTAAACGACCAGTTCTGACAACTCCAGGGCAATTTTCTTCCTCCGTTCCATGATCTTTCCTTCTTGCATCTACATGAGAAAGACAAGGGAAAACGTCAGGAAGAAACTTGAGAGCATCTAGTCCAGGCATGGGCAAACTTTGGCCTTCCCTCCAGGTGTTTTAGACTTCAATTCCCACAATTCCGAACAGTAGGTTGAAGTAGATCCTCCAGTATGACTGGTGGAAGTTGACCAGAGACAAGTTGCACAAGTTGACCAGAGACAAGTTTTGCAAAACTCAAAACCACACATTAGATACCCCTTAAGTACATTCTGAGTGTTGGCTTGACTTGCAAAATATCAAGAGCAGGATTCCTCAAACTTTTAAAGCAGAGGGCCGGTCCACAATCCTTCGGACTGTTGAGGGGCCGAATTAGCATGTGGGGGGAAAAAAACGAACAAATTCCTATGCACACTGCACATATCTTATTTGTAGTGCAAAACAACAACAATAACAATGAAAGAACAATACAATATTTAAAAATGAAAATAATTTTAACCAACATAAGGTTGGATTTCAGGATTTCAAGAGGAAGTGTGGGCCTGCTTCTGGACAATGAGATAGTAAGGTTAATTAGGATTGTTGTTGTTGCTGTGTGTCTTCAAGTCATTTCAGACTTTGGGCGAGCCTAAGTCCAGAATTATTTATTTAAGTCCAAAATCATTTACTACATTTATTTACTACATTTATATCCCACCCTTCTCACCCCGAAGGGAACTCAGAGCAGCTGTATGTACATACAATATATTAGCATAGCAAAATATTAGCATTATACTATATTGAACTATACCACTATACTGTAAAAATGGAAGAATCAAAGAAAGAAAAAATGGAAATCAAAGATACAGAATGGGGGACGCCTAGCTTGACAGCAGTGTGTGCGAAAAAGACCTTGGAGTCCTCGTGGACAACAAGTTAAACATGAGCCAACAATGTGATGCGGCTGCTAAAAAAGCCAATGGGATTCTGTCCTGCATCAAGAGGGGAATAGCGTCTAGATCCAGGGAAGTCCTGCTCCCCCTTATTCTATTCTGCCTTGGTCAGACCACACCTGGAATCACACTGTGTCCAATTTTGGGCACCACAGTTGAAGGGAGATGTTGACAAGCTGGAAAGCGTCCAGAGGAGGGCAACTAAAATGATTAAGGGTCTGGAGAACAAGCCCTATGAGGAGCGGCTGAAAGAGCTGGGCATGTTTAGCCTGCAGAAGAGAAGGCTGAGAGGAGACATGATAGCCATGTACAAATACGTGAAGGGAAGTCATAGGGAAGAGGGAGGGAGCTTGTTTTCTGCTGCCCTGCAGACTAGGACACGGAACAATGGCTTCAAACTACAGGAAAGGAAGGAGATTCCACCTGAACATCAGGAAGAACTTCCTCACTGTGAGAGCTGTTCGACAGTGGAACTCTCTCCCCGGGGCCGTGGTAGAGGCTCCTTCTTTGGAGGCTTTTAAGCAGAGGCTGGATGGCCATCTGTCGGGGGTGCTTTGAGTGCAATTTCCTGCTTCTTGGCAGGGGGTTGGACTGGATGGCCCATGTGGTCTCTTCCAACTCTACTATTCTATGATTCTATGATTCTATGATTCTATTATATGTAATATATAACATATACAGTAGAGTCTCACTTATCCAACATAAACGGGCCAGCAGAACGTTGGATAAGCAAATATGTTGGATAATAAGGAGGGATTAAGGAAAAGCCTATTACACATCAAATTAAGTTATGATTTTACAAATTAAGCACTAAAATATAATGTTTAACAACAAATTTGACAGAAAAAGTAGTTCAATACACAGTAATGTTATGTAGTAATTACTGTATTTACGAATTTAGCACCAAAATATCACGATATATTGAAAACATGGACTACAAAAATGCGTTGGATAATCCAGAATGTTGGATAAGTGAGTGTTGGATAAGTGAGACTCTACTGTAATTAATATTATTATATGATATTATTGTTAATTTTGTATTGTATAAAATGATAATATTATTATCAATATTATATGTACATACAATATATTATATTATTAAAACTGATATAAAAATATTATATTATAAATGAAGGCGGGGACCAGGTAAATTACCTTGGAGGGCCGTATCCGGCCCCCGGGCCTTAGTTTGGAGACCCCTGATCAAGAGCCTTCTTAAGGAAATGCTCACCCACCCAAGCCCCTCAGAGGCCTGTTCCGGGGACTCACCCGGGCGTCTGCGTTCTGAGTGGCCTCTCGGATCTTGGCCACCCAGTCGTTGAGCTCCTCCTGGGTGTCGGTGGCGACGTCCAGCGACTGGGACGGGTGGGTCATCTGCTGGGAATGGATGGTGAAGACAAATGGTTTGGAGCTCCTCCCGTCTTTGGAGATAACTACAAGGACACCAGAGGAGCGGCTTTACTGGAAAAGGCTCCCATTGCAGGATTCCTCCCAGGAGCAAGCAGGAGGTTGGCTTATTCCCGCCCTCCTAGTTATGGGTCGGAAGTATTGAGGATCCCATGTGAATGTATACAACTCTAGACAAGGATCCTGGATCTTTTGTGGTGTGTATGTGGAGGCATATATGTCTTCAAGCCACCTTTGGACTCATGGTGATTCCATCATGAATTTCATAGGATTTTCTTAGGCAAACCCTACGGCACCTGGTCTTTGTTGATGGTCTTATATCCAAGTAATTATAATCAGGGCTGACCCTGCTTATCTCCCAAGATGAGATGGGATCTGGTGCCTAGTTTTAATGATATGATCCAGCTTCAACTGCAGGAGCAGAAGAAGGGATTTCAATGGGGGGATTTGAGCAGGTAGTTTATTACGTATAGCTTGCATGCCAAACTTTTGTTATTGCTGCATGCCTTCAAGTCATTTCTGACTTATGAAGACCTCCAGGCGAATGTATTATGGGGATTCCTCAGCAAGATTTGTTCAGAGAGGTTTTGCCACCATTGCTTTCCTCAGATGCAAAGAGAGTGTGACTCTCCCACGGTCTAACAACTGGATTTAGAATACTTTATTTTTCTCTTCCCATAACATATTCAGCAGAATCATGCACAGCTGGAAGCCCTGCAGCTTTTTGGGACAATGCAGAACAGATGTATCAGCATAGTTTTATGCGCAAAACCACTGTAGATACAAAATGGTGCACTTAGAAAGAGTATGCATGCTGCACACACCTCTGTTCATTGCACAGCTATTTCTTATGCATTGTGCTATGATGGTACAGGATGAATATCCTTTAACTATGCTATGCTAAGACAATTATTTATTTATTTATTTATTTACAGCATTTATATTCCGCCCTTCTGACCCTGAAGGGGACTCAGGGCGGATCACATTACGCATATAGGCAAACATTCAATGCCTTTTAACATAGAACAAAGACAAGACAAACATAGGCTCCGAGCGGGCCTCAAACTCATGACCTCCTGGTCAGAGTGATTCATTGCAGCTGGTTACAGCTGGCTTGCTCTCCAGCCTGCGCCACAGCCCAAGCCCATGTAGGGTCTTGCCGGTGGATCTTTAGGGATTCAGGTTTCGCACTCAAATCCTGAAGAGTAAGAAAGGTCAAGCTTTCTACCTTCCATGGCACCTTCTTCGGACACTCACCTACATGGCAGGAAGGGACATCAATGAAGCCCTTTAGAAAGTTGCCCAGCGGACTGTTCTCTACAGACTGAAAGAGACAGACAGACAAAAAGAGGCAGGGTAGAAACTGTTAGGGAGAAGGTTCAAAGGTAAAATCTAAAACGGAATACCTTTGTTTGTGCTCCTTCTCGTCCCACCTGGCTCACCTGCAGTTGGAGGGAATGGCGGGGAAAAGGCTTTGCACTCACCGCTTCATCCTGCTCGGCCCCAGAGGCATTCATGATCTCCTCGACGTAGTTGGCGGGGAACCAGAGCTGCTTCTTGCCCCCGTAGTCTCCGCGCCACCTGCAAGAGGTAAACAGGAAGGAGGCAAGTGGACTGAAATCGGGGAGCATTAAGGTGCCAATACTACACACAGAAGCAAGGGAGGGACAATGTGTTGTCGACGAATTTTATGGCCAGTAACACTGGGATACTGTGAATTTTCCGGGCTGTGTGATAGTGCTCCAGTAGCATTCTCTTCTGACGTTTCGCCTGCATCTGTGGCTGGCATCTTCTGAGGTCTTTTGGAGGTGAGGCAGGTGGAGTGTATATATATATGGTTGTATGTTAGCGTGTTCGGCCTGTGACTGTGTCTGATGTTCATGATGGGAATGATGTCCATGTTGATATGCATATTAAGAATAGGGATGATGTTCCTGTTGATGGGCTGGGGCCGGAGATAAGTTCAGAAGACAGGCCTGAGCAAGGTCACATTTCTGGGAAAGTCCCTTCACTGCTTTTCTCAGACTGAAAGTGATTCTGAGATTGCTTTGCCAGGTGCTGACGATAGTGAAAGCTTGGACAGAAAGCAAGGTTTTAGTAAACACAGGCAAAACCTTCAGAATCTCAGGCGCTCTGCTCGTTTACAACAAAGGTAAGATAACAACCAGTTATCTAGTGGGAAAGTGGGAAAGAATGCTTTCCTGTTGGGTTTTGGAAAGGGTTTATAATGATTCATGGCAGACAAATATCTCAGTCGAGTCAACGTCTTTTAATCTTGCTGGTTTCATTTCCAAGTGCTCCATGTTCCATGCATCAAGCTGTAGTCATGTTTAAGTTTTTGCGTGAGAGTTTCTGCTGTTTTGGTTCCTTGTTTTCATGTTCCTTGCTTCATGGATTCATATGTAATATTGGACCTGGGTTTCTTCTGAAGTTCTATGGATAATCTTGTTTTTTGAATTGATACTTTATTACTATTTTTTATTGCTTTGCCTACATATACTCTATAATAAACTGCTTGCTGATTTTACCAACCTGGTGTGCTGTTTCAAGTCAGAGGGTTCCTGCTCTGGAGTGTGGCACATCTATCTGTCTGTCTGTCTGTCTGTCTGTCTGTGGAATAATATCTAGGTTGGGAGAAAGAACCCTTGTCTCTTTGAAACAAGTGTGAATGTTGCAATTAGCAGATACCCTCACTGATTGAATTTTGAGCTTCACGGCTACCCAATGATAGTCAAGTTTGCTAATTGAGACATTCACACTTGCTTTAAACAGACTAGGGGTCTTTCTTCCACCCCGGACATTATTCCACAGGTATATATACACTCCATTTGCTTCACCACTGACAGAACCTCTGAAGATGCCAGTCACAGATGCAAGTGCATATATACACATGAAAAAGGCGGATATGCAGGCACAGAAGCCACAGATATGTTTCCTTTGTTAGATAGAAATGGGACAGAATTTCTAATTATGAAAAAAAACAAACTGGTTGATGAACATGTGGTTGATGGAGAGCACCTGGTATGACTGTGAATGGCATGATGCAATACCTAAGGGGATGTGGCAATGTGATCTCTCATGTGAGGGTTATTGAAAAGGGGTTGCATCCACCAGAATCCCTTACTGATGACCTGTCAGCAGGTGACTCTATAAGGCGGATGAAAGAATCCATCTTTCTCTCTCCTGTGTGACTCAGTCTGAGTATCTGCCTATATTACACTGGCTGTGCCCAGCCACGCATTGCTGTGGCGAAGTATGGTGGTATGGGAAATAAAGTATTTAGGAATTGGTGGTAGTTAAGGTAAAGGGTAAAGGTGCTGGCCTGTTTATGTTGGATAAGTGAGACTCCACTGTATATTTATAATCTTATATTATCTGCTTAGAACTGGATTATATGAGGCCCCTTCTACACAGCTGTATAAAATCCACACTGAACTGGATTATGTGGCAGTGTGGAGTCAAGATAATCCAGTTCAAAGCAGATAATATAAGATTATAAATGGGTTATATAGCTGTGTGGAAGGGCCTGGAATCTACACTGCCATATAATCCAGTTCAAATCTGATAATCTGTATTTTATAGCTAGTGTGGAAGAGGCCTAAGTGAGCCCTAACTCTGCCTGTCCCCTGGGCTGAGTGGGTTGCTAGGAGACCAAGTGGGCAGAGCTTAGCCTTCTAAGTGGCAGCAATTGGATAAAAACAATTATCCCTCTCCCTCTAAATAGGACTTCATTTTTCTTTTCTTTTTATTGTATCAACCCAGAGGCGTGGATGAGAGGTTGTGCTGTCAATTTTTGAGGTTGTGGGGTGTTTAGTTTTGTTGTTTTGTCCGCTGCCGTGATTCCATCACTCTTTTATATATATAGATGTGACTTTCTGATTACTCTGATTGTTCGCAAGTACAAGAAAACTGGATCTGCGAATTCTGTTTCTACATTCGTATATATTGCAACGGTGAATATGAAAGCCTTCAGATATTTTGGATGAAAACCTGAATCCGTCAATTTACGATACAGTGTGTAGATAAGGTCAGTTGGACTCTGCTAATAGACGGGGCTGAAGCACATGTTTTGCTGTGAAAGGACTCTACTGTATTTTTGCTTTTTTCTGAGACACTTGCTATGCAGCTTGCAGTGGTTCAGGGAGGTCGTGATTTGGAAACTACAAATCCCTTCACAACCAGCAAATCTAGTGACCTCCTTGAGTCTGCCTCCCTCAAAATTCAAGAAGACTTACCACCCTCCGTCCTGCTTGTCAACGTTGTGAATAATGGCTTGTTTGCAGAAGGACAGCTCGTCTTCCCGCTGAGCTTTGTAGTCATACAAGGCCTTCACGGTGCACTGCAGGGAGAAGGAAGAGAGAGGCTGCCGTAAGGTTTGCACTCAAAATAACGCTGTCAAAATTAAGGGGCCAGGGGAACCATAGTGATGTGTGTCTTGAAGAAAGAAAAACCCTGTGCAGATAAAAGGCAGCCACTTCAGAATAAACGGCATAAAGGAATCCGATAACACCTTTGAGACTAACTGAGGAAGAAAACGTTCCCAGTCCTTGAAAGCTTCTGCTAGAAATGTCTCATTCTTCAGAGAAGTCTCAAAGGTACTACAAGATCTCTTTTGTGTGTGTGTAGATTGAAACCGCTAAATCTTGCTTGCTCGGCAAAATTTCTTCCACTTCGAGGATGAAGGTTTTAAAAAGAATTTGGAATGCATATTTTATGGAAAAGGAAGGCAGGACACAGAGCCTGTCGATAGTGCGAACGTCACAATGTGGGACGCAGAACAAATCGTCATGTGCAAAGGGAAAGGAAATGGGTAGGTTTTTAAATCTCACTTTGTCCCAATGTTAGGAACCCAGAAAGTGGAGGAACTTTGTTTTTACTAATCTCCTCCTTCAACTATTCATTGCACACTTAACCGATATCTTTCTGATCATAGTGGGCCGCAGCTAGCACCGTGGGTTAAACCGTCAAATGCAGAAGATCTTGCCGACTGAAAGGTTGGCTGTTCAAGCCACGGGCAGGGTGAGCTCCTGCTGTCAGCCTAGCTTCTGCCTATCTAGCCGTTCAAAAACAGCAATGTGAGTAGATAAATAGGTACCACTTTGCTGGAGAGGTAAAAGGCACCCCTGAAAAACATGCTGGAGGTTCGATCAGGAAGGCATCCATGGACAACAAGCTCCTCGGCATGGAAGAATGGAACATCATCTCCCCAAGGCCGAGTCGAGCACAGACTCCAGATGCTGAAGATGAAAAAAGAGGGAAGCCTTGCTTCTGTTTATGTACTGTCTGTTTGTCTTTGTCAACTGTATAATGGCATTGCATGTTTGCCATATATGTACCTGTAATCCGCTCCGAATCCCCTTGGGGAGACAGAGTGGAATGTAAACAATGTGGTTTCCATAAATCATTTTTAAGTATGACAATGGAGAGATGGGATATCCATTTTCAAAACTAAGCATGCGGTAGATACGGGATTGCGTCTGTCACAGTCACTTACCTTGGCCATTGGCATCTTGTTGGCTTCCACGTAAAAGTGAGGGGTGCGCACCTCGTACAAAGCGCCGTAGTCCAATTCCTGCAAGGAAACGAGAGGCCTGTTAATGACATTTTCTGATGCTTGAAATAAGAGAGGCTTTATTCAAGGATCAGAGACTATGCTATCTAAATACATTAACCAGGATCTAGACCAGTGATGGCGAACCTATGACATGCTTGTCAGCACTGACACGTCTAGCCAATTTTGCTGACACGCGGTGGTCACCTCTTGGGTTGTTAAAGTGTTTTGTGGCCAAACTTGGTGTCATTTCATCCAGTTGTTTTTTTGTTTACTCCGTGCTACAAATGAACAGTACATTTATATATACCGTATTTTTCGCTTTATAACACGCACCAGATGATAAGACGCACCTAGTTTTCAGAGGAGGAAAATGGGGAAAAATAATTTGAACTAAAAGATGACCTAGAACATTTTAATAAAATAACATGTAATATGTAGACATTACCAAACAGTCAACAGCAGCATTAGGATTGCCCCTATACTGTGCCTTAACCTTCTCTCCCCCCCCCCCCCAGTTTCACAACGGCTCTCTCTCCTCATTGGCTCGCCTCAGAGCACGCGAACTTCAACTCCCAGAAGCCTCGGCTGTGCTCTGCAATGATGAGGGCTTCTGGGAAATGAAGTCTCGCAGCCGGCGAGGCGGAAGAGAAGCCAGGCCAGGGAAGATGGCGGCGCCCTTGGCGGAGGAGCTGGAGCGGCTCCTGAACCCGCTTCCTGGCGCCTCGCAGGACCCCGAAGACGACCCTCAGGATGGTGAGGACCCGGGGGAGAACGGGACAGCCCTCGAAAGAACACCTTTCGAGCATTTATTCAGACATTCACGTGCAAATATGTCTCCATGAGTGGGCTTTTCAAGGCTTCCCCTCACATTTCCGGAGGGAAAATGTAATGGGAGGCAGGCCTTAAAGCCGGCTTGAGCGCAGGGCTCGTGGGAACGCCTGGAGGCGTGACCACGTCGACACGTGTCTGCCTGGGCGACTGCATGACGTCATCGTGAGGTCATATTGCGTTTATAAGACTTTTTCCCTCTATTTTGGGGGGGGGGGGGAAGTGCGTCTTATAAAGCGAAAAATATGGTATATAGATTATTATTATATCCTATTATTATATAATCCTATTAATATATTTTATATCATTATATTATATTATATTATATATTCTATTATATCATTCATTCTATTATTATTCTATTATTGTAATATATTATCATAGTATTACTATTATATTATATTATTATTATTATATTATTCATTATTCATGACTATATTGAAACTAGAATAGAGAGAAATCAGTGTGGAAACTTTGTGAAGCTTAAACTGCAAGTACCACCATAGATCGTTGGACATGGAAATAACGGTAGTAAATAGTTTTTGATTTATTAAATACAGTTATATATTATACTTATACATTTTTGTTATTTAAACTATACATATTGCAAAATTATGGGTTTTTTTCCTCAAAGTGACACACCACCCAAGTCATGCTAGGTTGTTTGGCTAATTTTGACACACATAGAATCATAGAATCATAGAATAGTAGAGTTGGAAGAGACCACATGGGCCATCCAGTCCAACCCCCTGCTAAGAAGCAGGAAATCGCATTCAAAGCACCCCCGACAGATGGCCATCCAGCCTCTGCTTAAAAGCCTCCAAAGAAGGAGCCTCCACCACGTGCAAAAGTTTGCCCATCACTGATCTAGACCAAGCACGGGCAAACAGATAGCTAACTTTCCTATATAGAAACCAAGTTTATCAATAAAATCTTTTGCAACTTTTAAAGCTTGACACTGCTCCTATAACAGCTGATGCTCATTCACTCTACTGTTGGAACTAGAAGCTTAAGTTCTAAACCAATATTTATTTCCTGGGATTTCATACAGTTTGCAGGATCACACGCAATGGCCTCAATTCAACATCCCCCCGATGTACTGTAGAGTTCTTCCTCACTCACAGCGGTGCCCATCTTCTCGAGAGTCTCCTCGTTGATGGGGTAGCGCAGCTTCATCTTGCGGTACAAGGGGTGCTTCTCGTAGTAGCTGACCAGGTCCACCAGGCTCTCAAACTCGGCCGAACTGCCCAGCATGAACAGACGACCCTCCTGCTGGATGCGGCAATGCTTGATCTTGCCTTCCGCTCTGCAGGGTCAAAGGAAAGTAACGCAGGTTTGCATTAGAATTGTTGGAATCAGGTATGAGCAAACTTTGGCCCTCCGGGTGTTTTGGACTTCAACTCCCACAATCTTCAGCACATGGAGAGGCTGGACCGGAAATATATCCGGCCGGGCAACAGTGACCAGTCCAGATGTCATGTCCAGGGGCAGAGGCGGTTCAACCATAAGGCAAACTAGGCAGTTGCCTGTGGCGCCATCGTCCCGGGGGCGTCACCGTCCTGGGAGGAGGACGCCACTCTCCGCCTCCTTCTCCTTCGGGCCTCCCGGTGCCCGCGCTGGGCCTTCCGGCAGGCGTGAGCCCACCTTCGCACCATGTGAGCCCACCTTTGGGGCCTTCAGAGATTGTGAGGTCTTTGGGAACTTGGAAGCTAGGTATGTGGGGTTTATATATCTGTAGAAGGTCCAGGGTGGGAGAAAGAACTCTTCTTTGAAGCAGGTGTGAATGTTGTAATTAATCACCTTGATTAGCATTTAATGGCCCTGTGGCTTCAAGGCCTGGCTTCTTCTTGCCTGGAAGAATCTTTTTTTGGGAGGTGTTAGCTGTCCCTGATTGTTTACTGTCTGGATTTCTTCTGTTTTCAGCTGCCCTGAGTCCCCTCGGGTGAGAAGGGCGGGGTATAAATGTTGTAAATAAATAAATATTGTACTTTATTTATTGTCCTGATTTTAGAGGGTTTTTTTAATACTGAGGGCTATCTGGGTTATCTAAGTCCACACTGTCCTATATCCCTGTTCAATGTTTAGTGCTAAATACGCAAATATAGTAATTCCTACATAACATTGCCATGTATTGAACTGCTTTTTCTATTGATTTGTTGTAAAACATGATGTTTTGGTGCTTAATTTTTAAAATCATAATGTAATTTGATGTTTTATAGGCTTTTCCTTAATACTTCCTTATTATCTGTCACGACCCAGGCTGCAGAGCACCAATAACCATACACAGAGGCCAGAATCTAACTAATATCTTTATTGAAGGAATATATAAAGTTAATAAAAGCAAGTGTATGAAATAGTCCAGAAATAGACCTTTCAGGAAAGGTCAAAATTAGTCCAAAGAAACAATGTCCAATATGAAATATTAAGGTCCAAAGTTGTAATCCAATAACCGAAACACTCACTTTGCCAGGCAAAGTGAGGGGAGATGACAAGGTCTTTTAGTCCATGAAACTTGAGCGAGGCTAGGAAGTAACTTGATTCTTGGAAAAACGAGGCTTGATTCAAGGCAACAAGGAAACAAGGAACAAGAGCAAGATCCGTGGTAATTTCTTGGTAAAATCCGGGAAACAAGACGAGGCTGAGTCTTAGAAAGCAAGGCAGGGTTCGTGGAGTAAACAAAGCTGGGAACGAAGGCTTGGCGACAGGAACGGAGGCTTGGAAGCGGAGTAGCTGTCCACACACGTTACTCCGGTTGCTGACGAATTGACTCCGCAAGATCCCTTTGTGGGTAAAACACCTAAATAGGGTCCCGTTTTCCCGCCCAAGAGCAGTTCTCTGGAGAACCAGAAACGAAAGCTATTTTCTGAGTCCAGATGCATGACTCCCTAAACTTCCCCATGGGAAGCAGGCTTAATCAGCTGAATGCTTAGCAGCTATCCTAGCACTCCTGCGAGACGCCTGATCGACTCCTCTCTGTTGTTTACAAAAATCATGGCGAGAAAACGTAGGAGATTTAGGCTCAGGGCTTGTTTGACAGACTTCTGGAAGACAAATCTCTTGCAGGTGCAAGGTTTCCAAATTTGGCTGGGAAAGTTCCAATTCTGACTGAAACGGCGAAAAACCCAAGTTCTCCTCCTCATCTGGCACAACAGTGCCAGAAACGGGACTACATGGCCCATGACTCATCACACTATCCCCCTCCTCAAGCCCCCTCTCAAACTGGGACTCTCTCCCCGAGGCGCGAGGCCGCGGCTTGGCGGGGTAGGTCTGATGGAAGCGGCGGGTTAAATCGGGGGCATGGACTGTGGAAGCGTCTTCCCAAGAGCGTTCCTCGGGGCCAAAACCCACCCAGTCAATGAGATATTGTAGGCGGCGGCGGTGAAAGCGAGAATCCAAAATGTCCTGAACCTCAAACTCCTCCTCCCCATCCATCAAAACAGGAGGGGGGGCCGGCCGGTCTGTATCAGGGCGCACACCATCCGCCGGAAGGAGCAGGGAGCGATGGAACACTGGATGAATGCGCATAGAGCGTGGAAGTTGGAGTTTGAAAGTCACGGGGTTAAGTTGCGCCACCACTGGATAGGGACCAATGAAACGGGCATCTAACTTCCGGCAAGGGCGATGGGAGGGCAAAAAGCGAGTGGACAGAAGAACCCGGTCTCCTACCTTGATTTCGGGGCCCGGCTGGCGATGTTTGTCCGCGTGACGTTTATAGTCCTCCTTGGCTTGGTCTAGTTGCTGGAGCAAAAGTTGTTGCACCGCTGTGAGTTCCTGCAGCCAGTCCTCTGCTGCGGGAACTTCTGAGGTTTCAATGACAGGGGGAAAGAAACGTGGATGGAAGCCGTAGTTTGCAAAGAACGGGGTTTCTTTAGTAGAAGCCTGGACCCCATTGTTGTAGGCAAACTCTGACAGCGATAACAGGGAAGCCCAATTGTCCTGCTGGTAGTTCACATAACAGCGAAGGTATTGTTCCAAAGTGGCATTGGTGCGCTCAGTTTGCCCATCTGTTTGGGGATGATGAGCCGAAGATAAACGAGAGTCTATGCCCAATAGTTTTTGTAGTGCTTTCCAGAAACGAGAGGTGAATTGGGACCCACGGTCTGTGACCAAACTCTTGGGCAATCCATGCAATCTGAAAACATGTTGGAGGAATAGATCTGCAGTCTCTTTGGCCGTGGGAAGGCCATCACAGGGAATGAAATGGGCTAACTTGGTGAAAAGGTCCACCACCACTAGGATCGTGGTGAATCCGCAGGAAGGTGGTAGATCAGTGATAAAATCCGCAGAGATTATTTCCCATGGGTGGGATGGAGTAGGGAGGGGATGCAGAAGCCCTGAGGGCTTTTCCCTTCTTGTTTTGGAGCGCTGACATACTGGGCAGGTGTTGACATATTTTTCCACATCCTTGCGGATCTTGGGCCACCAGAAATCTCTTAGGATCAAATGCATGGTTTTAAATAGTCCGAAATGCCCTGCTGGCTTGCAGTCATGACACAGACGAAGTGCTTTTTCCCTGCCCGGTCCTGGGGGAATGTAAACATGATTTCTATAGCAAAGTAGCCCATCCTTAAGCGAAAAGGGAAAATGTAGTCCTTGGCGAAGTTGGTCCTGTGCCCAGGCATCTGCTTGCTGACTAGCCCTGATTTCCTGAGCACAAAGGGGCCCTGGAGTAGAGGGAGTTGATTCAATGGGAGTGGATTTGGTGTTTCCCACTGTGAGCGTGGCAAAGTTCTCGGGTTGTAGCAGCTGGGACTCCAAGGTCTCCTTGCGCCCTGCAGCGTATTCCGGTTTCCGCGACAGAGCATCTGCTTGCTTGGTCTGGGCTGGGGTTACATAATGAATTTGGAAGTTAAAACGTTCAAAGAATAAAGCCCAGCGTTGTTGCCTCTGATTTAGCTTGCGGGCAGTTCTTAGATGCTCTAGATTCCGATGATCAGTATGGACTTCAATGGGAAATTTGGCCCCTTCTAACCAATGTCTCCAAGTTTCAAAGGCTGCCTTTATGGCCAATAGTTCCTTTTCCCAAATGGTGTAATTTCTCTCTGGTGCGGTCAATTGACGGGAATAAAAGGCACAAGGATGGAGATGATCTCCCACTGGTTGTAGGAGTACAGCCCCAATTGCCACATCGGAGGCGTCCGCCTGCACGACAAAAGGGGTTTCAGGATCTGGATGCTGAAGGATTGGCTGGGACGTGAATAATTTCTTTAGTTGCTGGAACCCTTTCTCTGCTTGATCTGTCCAGCGGAAGGGCTGTTTCCCACGGATGCAGCTGGTGATTGGGTCAGACCAGCGGGCAAAGTTTGGAATGAACTTGCGGTAGTAGTTCGCGAACCCCAAGAATCGTTGCACCTCTTTCTTGTTGGTTGGCGCCCGCCATTCCAATACTGCTGAAACCTTTGCCGGGTCCATGGAGAGCCCTAGTGGCGAGACGCGGTACCCCAGGAAATCTACCTCTTGTAGATCAAAAGCGCATTTTTCCAGCTTGGCATAAAGTCCATGATCCCGCAATCGTTGTAACACCATTCTGACGTGGTTCTCATGTGCTGATTGTGATCTAGAAAACACCAAAAAATCGTCCAGGTAGATGATCAAGAACCGATCTAGATAATCCTGAAAGATGTCATTGACAAAATGCTGGAACGTTGCGGGAGCTCCACATAAACCATAATTCATAACTCGGGACTCGAATAATCCGAATTTAGTCTGGAAGGCGGTCTTCCACTCGTCCCCTTCTCTGATGCGAACTAGATTATAAGCCCCCCGAAGATCCAGCTTGGTGTAGACCTTGTCTCCTCGAAGTCGGTCTAGTAGGTCCGAGATCAAGGGCAGGGGATAGCTGTTCCGCTTAGTGATATTGTTCAATGCTCTATAGTCCACCACCAAGCGTAAGTCCCCTGACTTCTTTTTCACAAACATCACTGGGGAGGCGGCTGGGGATTGAGAGGGTCTGATGAATCCCTTGCGAAGGTTTGACTCTATGAACTCCCTGAGAGCTTCTTGCTCCGGTTCAGTCAGGGAGTAGAGATGTCCTCGCGGGATCGGGGCCCCCTCCACCAAGTCAATGGCACAGTCATAAGGTCTATGTGGGGGTAATCTCTCGGCTTCTTTTTCATTGAATACATCCCAATATTCTGAGTACTTCTTGGGCAAGGTGATAATGGGTTCAGTGTCTGTGGCATGGCAGACCTTGGCTACAAGGCAATGGTTTTGGCAATATTTAGAAGCAAACTGCAGTTCTCTGTTGGACCAGGAGATGCTTGGGTCGTGAAGTGTCAGCCATGGAATTCCCAAAATCACAGGGAAATGGGGAACCTCGGTAACAAAGAAGGAAATCTCTTCCATATGTTCCCTTATCCACATTCTGGTGGGTTCCGACCACTGGCTTACGGGACCCGTCTTGAGGGGGCGGCCATCGATGGCTTGCACCACACGGGCGTTCTTGAAGTCATGATATTGTAATCCCAGAGAGTCGGCATACTCTCTATCAATGAAATTGTTTGTGGCTCCTGAGTCTATCATGGCATGGACCATGACGGGCCCTTTTTTTGCTGACCACAAGGTGACCACTAGAAGAAATAGGACCCCGGTTGGCGGCTCTTGAGTGGGTTTTTTGACCGGGTTGGCGAGCCTCTCTACGCCCGGTCGCTGGCTTCCCCCGCCGGCTGTGCGCCAGCCGCCTCAGACGTCTTCGTCTCCGTGGAGGACGCCGCCGCCAGACGGGCGGCGGGCTTCCCTTTGGCTGGGCACTCTCTGGCGAAGTGGCCCCCGTTTCCGCAGTACCAACAGAGATTTAGGCGTTGGCGGCGGGCCTTCTCGGCGGCATCTAATCTGGGACGCACATTGCCCAACTGCATCGGCACCTCCTCGCTCCCTCTGGGGTATGGGGCTGGTGGCGGGGGTCTCCATACTGGACGCGGCTGGACGCCGGTGGGAGCGGGAGGTTTCACCCCAGCTCTACCGCTCTGGCCTCGGGCCCATTGTTTTCTGTTGGCAAGCATGACTTCAGCTCGTAAACATTGATCAATGAGTGCTTCAAGAGAGTGGGGAGGATCCACCTTGGAGATTTCTTCCAGCATCTCAATGTTGAGACCCTCTCGAAATTGTCCTCTGAGGGCTATATCGTTCCAGCCGGTGTTGTGGGCCAGCACTCGGAACTCGGCTATGTACTGGGACAAGGGTCTGTCCCCTTGGGAGAGGCGCCGGAGTTTGTGGCCGGCTGCCTCCAAATTGTCCTCGATTCCCCAGGTCGCCTTAAGGTGGTCCAAGAACTGTTGCGCTGATCTTAGATGTGGGGAGACTTGGTCGAACAGTGCCGTCGCCCAGTTGGCCGCTGGCCCGTCCAAGAGACTGTATATCCACGCCACCTTGATGTCTTCTTGGGGAAACTCGGCAGCACGGGCCTCTAGATAAGCCTGGCATTGGCGACGGAAAACATGAACCTTAGAAGCTTCTCCAGAAAACTTGGTTGGCAACGCCATGGCCGGGAGACGGATTCCGCGCTCCTTCAAACCCCTTATTTCCCCATCCTGCGCATTGAGCTTGTCACGGATGAGGTCCACTTCGTCCTTGTCGATGGTGTAGCTAAGTGGCTGGCCACCCGGCACGGTTCCGGTAGACATACTGGCCTAGGTTAATTGGTGCTTAGGGTGGCGGAGTCAAACTGTCACGACCCAGGCTGCAGAGCACCAATAACCATACACAGAGGCCAGAATCTAACTAATATCTTTATTGAAGGAATATATAAAGTTAATAAAAGCAAGTGTATGAAATAGTCCAGAAATAGACCTTTCAGGAAAGGTCAAAATTAGTCCAAAGAAACAATGTCCAATATGAAATATTAAGGTCCAAAGTTGTAATCCAATAACCGAAACACTCACTTTGCCAGGCAAAGTGAGGGGAGATGACAAGGTCTTTTAGTCCATGAAACTTGAGCGAGGCTAGGAAGTAACTTGATTCTTGGAAAAACGAGGCTTGATTCAAGGCAACAAGGAAACAAGGAACAAGAGCAAGATCCGTGGTAATTTCTTGGTAAAATCCGGGAAACAAGACGAGGCTGAGTCTTAGAAAGCAAGGCAGGGTTCGTGGAGTAAACAAAGCTGGGAACGAAGGCTTGGCGACAGGAACGGAGGCTTGGAAGCGGAGTAGCTGTCCACACACGTTACTCCGGTTGCTGACGAATTGACTCCGCAAGATCCCTTTGTGGGTAAAACACCTAAATAGGGTCCCGTTTTCCCGCCCAAGAGCAGTTCTCTGGAGAACCAGAAACGAAAGCTATTTTCTGAGTCCAGATGCATGACTCCCTAAACTTTCCCATGGGAAGCAGGCTTAATCAGCTGAATGCTTAGCAGCTATCCTAGCACTCCTGCGAGACGCCTGATCGACTCCTCTCTGTTGTTTACAAAAATCATGGCGAGAAAACGTAGGAGATTTAGGCTCAGGGCTTGTT
Organism: Anolis carolinensis; assembly: GCF_035594765.1. NCBI lineage: Eukaryota > Metazoa > Chordata > Lepidosauria > Squamata > Anolidae > Anolis > Anolis carolinensis. The sequence goes on along the minus strand of NC_085844.1, from coordinate 4,857,971 downwards.
TGACAGACTTCTGGAAGACAAATCTCTTGCAGGTGCAAGGTTTCCAAATTTGGCTGGGAAAGTTCCAATTCTGACTGAAACGGCGAAAAACCCAAGTTCTCCTCCTCATCTGGCACAACAGTGCCAGAAACGGGACTACATGGCCCATGACTCATCACATTATCCAACATTTTTGCTTATCCAACGCGTTTATTTTTCAGTGATTGGGTTGGGGGGGGGGGCGCCAAAATTCTGTTCGCCTACACTTGTAAAATACCTAGGGCCGGCTCTGTCCAGGGGTGTCAACAGAGATAAGCAAAGAGTGGCAATGATTTGTAAAGCTGGAACATGTGCTTGATTCTTTGTTTCTCATCGTGACCAACTCTGTATGTAACTGTAAATAGTTGGAACAAATAATGAATCATTTGCCGCCAAGGGCTCTCGGGAGAAATACAGAGTTCCAGTGTGCTTGATTTAAGAAGCACAGAGGCAGGGGAAGAGCAGGTAAGGCACAGCACAGCATCCATGTTACAGATCATGCTTGTATCTGTGACTGCAAATTTCCAGGAGTCAGCTAGAATCCCAAGTGCTTTTTGGGGAGCTCTGACCATTTTTTGGTCTTAATGTTAACACTTTAAAAATCTCATTAATATTTTAAAGTTTTACACTCTTGGTCTGTGACTGTAACAATAAAATCCATTCATTCGCAGATACTCACCGGAAAGAGATGGCGTATGAGTTGGGCTCGCTGCGCTTCCGCACCAGGAAGGCCCCGTCCCGGGGAACGCGCATCAGCATGTGTTCAGCCTGCAAGCGGGTCAGGTTGGCGTGGTACCACCTGGCAGGGAAAGAAGAGTCAGGTTTGGACCCCTTGCAAATTTGGGCCTGGAGAGGCACTCGGAGAGTCAGGAGAACCAAGGAAGTCCTGCAGTAGGGTGTTGTGTGGTTTTCGGGCTGTATAGCCATGTTCTGGCAGCATTCTCTCCTGACGTTCCACCTGCATCTATGACTTGCATCTTCAGAGGATTGGATGGTGGTAAGGCAAGTGGAGTATATATACCTGTGGAATGTCCAGGGTGGGAGAAAGAACCAATGTCTATTCACCAAGCGTGAAGGGTGCAATTAGCAAGTGTTTGAGTGGGATCCATCCATTAGCATGTGAGTAGTTGAGAAGACTGCATAGGCAATAATGGCATATGCCTAGAAGTAGTCAGACCTTTGTTCTCTTGGAATGTTTATTGCCTGGAGGCTTCCTTTGTCTGGGTGGTATTTACAATTGAAATTACCTCTCCACCAAGACTATGGACTGAAGCGCCATGATATTGCCTTTTTTAATGACCATGCTTTTTACTCTGTTGAAACTGTGTTGTTGATTTACTGTGATTGTGATGTATTTTATATTGTTGTATTTTATATTGTGTATTTTATACTGTTGCATTTTATTATATGTTGTAGGGCTTGGCCCCATGAGAGCCGCCCTGAGTCCCTTCGGGAAGATGGGGTGGGATATAAAAATAAACAAATAATAATAATAATAATAATAATTATTATTATTATTATTATTTCCTTGCCCTTGATTGCTTACTGCTTGTAGACCTCCTGTGTCTGGGTGGCATTCATTAGTTAATGTGTTGTCAAAGGCTTTCATGGCCGGGATCATTCATTAGTTACTTTCTTGATTCTGGTGTTTCTGAATACTGGATGGATCCCACTCAAACGCTTGCAAATCAGGGTTGCTAATTGTACCCATCACACTTGATTGATAGACATTGGTTCTTTCTCCACCCTGGACATTCCACAGGTATATATACTCCACTTGCTTGACCGCCATCAGATCCTCTGAAGATACCAGCCACAGATGAAGGTCGAACACCAGGAGAGAATGCTGCTAGAACACAGCCATACAGCCCGGAAACCGTACAACGTCCCACTGAAAGCCTTTGACAATATGAAGTCCTGCACCTTGCTCAGCCCCAGACACATACACAACAAAGGACAAACTACACAGGGCTGCCGTTTTGGAAGAGTTTCCCATGTGGTTAAATGAGACAAAAAGAGGGAGAGGAGGGAAGTGGAGGACAGATGGGCTCCTCACTCTTTGCTCTCGTGAGCGTTGGGTTGCGGCACCGGGTCCGTCAGCCGCATCTCGAACTCGTTGCAGCGCAGAGGCACCTCCCGGTAGTGGCAGATGAGGCTGTAGAGGCTGTCGAAGACCAGGTTGTCCGTCAGGTAGAATTTAGTGGCTCCGGCTTCCTGCCGGGAATGGATGCGGCAGTGCTGAACGCGGCCGGAGCGCCTGCAAAAGGAAGGCCACCGCGGGGAGGGGAAGAATGAAAACAAATATCTGGCTTTAACCCAAAAGTAACAAGCAAAAACACACAACTCAATTACTAGATAAAATTAATAGATCCCAGTGAAGGGATTCCAACAACATTACAAAGTTGGGAAAAGTTAGTGGACAATGTGACCCTTGAAACGGACTTGGTTTCTCATCCATCTCTCTTAGAATGTCTTTGCCACTTGACAGCTAATCTGGATTCGGCATGGGATCCCCTATAGATAGATAGATAGATAGATAGATAGATAGATAGATAGATAAATTCTCCCTTTTTTGTAGAAAAATAAACACGTCAATGGTCAGGCCCTATGTACAAGGGTTGAATGAAAAGTAATGCCTCCACCTTCGTAACTCCTCAACAGATGTCAGTCTTGGTCTGCGGCAGGTCCTGGCTTGTTCAGTAGACTCTCCTCTACAGTTCCATTTGGCGGGAAGCCTTAGCATGGAACGGTTGTGTTGTTAAAGTGCGAAGTATGGAACCCTGCACAGATGGGGAAGCCTTAGCATTGAACGGTTGTGTTGTTAAAGTGTGAAATATGGAACCCTGTGCAGACGGTCGGTCAATGCGACTTAAGCAACGTGCAGTCGCTGAATGAGAGCAGAAGGTGTCACCCCAAAGGAGATTCATCAGCAAATGCAAGCTGTTTATGGTGATTGTGTTGATGTGAGTCCTGTGCGTCATTGGGCGAGTAAGTCTAAAGATGTTGAGGTGGGAACATCTGGCCTGAGTGAAAAACAAGGAGTTGGATGTCCTGTGACAGCAACCACTGAGTTTCACAAGCAATAGGTGGACAAATTGATTCAGGATGATCGTTGTATCAGAGAAAAATTTCAAGCATAATCAGCATTTCACAAGAACGTGTGGGTCACATTATTGCTTTGCTTGGCTATCGGAAGATCTGTGCACGATGCGTCTTGTGAGACGCTGGTTGCGGAAACAGAGTGTCGACTTCTTCCATGACGGCTTCAGAAAACTTGTTCATCGTTGTTAGAAATGTATCCAATTCTTTGGCGATGATGTGGAAAAGTGAATAGTGGTAGTTAAAGAGCACGTTCTAAGGATTATTTCTGCGTTTGATTTATTAAAATATTCCCATCCAAACCCATGTAACGAAGGTGGAGGCATTACTTTTCATTCAACCCTCATAGAATTCAGATTAGTTGTCAAGTGACTGATTGATTGATGTTAACTCTGACTGTCTCATGTAACCACCTCATGGTTTGGGCACTCAAGTGACCAAACAGTCAGAGCTAATATCAACCAATCAATTAAGCCATAATTTATTATGGTCATAGAACAACACAGCTAATGCAGTCACTGCATTTAAGCATTCTTAAGTACTGGAAGTTCAAAATATTTGCATGGGAAATGAGCAGACTCTTTGGTTCTATCTTAGTGTGTGTGTATATATATATATATATATATATATATATATATATATATATATATAGAGATAGAGAGAGAGAGAGAGAGAGAGAGAGAGAGAGAGAGAGAGAGAGAGATATTCTCCCTTTATGAGGAAAAACAAGCATGTCAACAGTTGGATGCTGAGCTTCATTCCATTCCATATGGCTATCAACATGTTCACTTTCATATCACTGCTTTTTCTGTATCTTTTGTACAGGCTCTGTAATGTGGGAATATAACCCTTCAACACAATGTTTACAGAGGAACACAGGTGCTTACAAAGGTCCCTTATTTGCATAATTGCTGTGCACACTTCCATCAAGGCTGTGGTTTTCAAGTATGAATATGTTGGAATGGATTTATATTATTATTATTAATAATAATAATTCTTTGATTGTTTAACACAGTCTTGGTTTTTTTCTGTTTTTTTATAATTGTTCTTTATATTGTGTGTTGACAACATAGTTATTTCAAATCTTATGGAACATGCAGAAACGCCTGCAGTGCAGCAGTACCTGGTGTATTTTTCCGCTATTTAATAATAATAATAATAATAACTTTATTTTTTATACCCCGCCACCATCTCCCTGAAGGGACTCAGGGCGGCTTACAAAGGTTGAGCCCAGATAAAAACAGTAACAATGTAAACACATCAGATAAACAAAAACATGTACAATTTATAAAATCTAACATTAACATATACAGTAGAGTCTCACTTATCCAACGTTCTGGATTATCCAACGCATTTTTGTAGTCAATGTTTTCAATCTATCGTGATATTTTGGTGCTAAATTTGTAAATACAGTAATTACTACATAGCATTACTGCGTATTGAATTACTTTTTCTGTCAAATTTGTTGTATAACATGATGTTTTGGTGCTTAATTTGTAAAATCATAACCTAATTTGATGTTTAATAGGCCTTTCCTTAGTGCCTCCTTATTATCCAACATATTCGCTTATCCAACGTTCTGCCGGCCCGTTTATGTTGGATAAGTGAAATAGCAAGCTTAATAAACATGATTAAAACACAGAAAAGTTATAAAAAACGGACCATATGCACCATATGAATTTCTAAACATGAGGTAACATTTAACATTTAAGTTGAATATTCTCTGCATTCCTGAACAATTTTTAGTTTTTTGTACTAGAAAACACAAACTGTGTTTTCACAAAGTATAAAGGTACGGTGATTTGAAATGCAACAACTAAGGGCAATGCATGGCCTTCAAATAAAAACATTTAAAAATTAAAATTGTGTGTCTTAACAATGTTGTAACCCACTTAGAGCAGTGAGGAGAGGCAGGTAAGAAATAAAATTATTATCATTATCATCATCATCATCATCATCATCACAGAGATCTGTTTCCCCACAAAACTCTCCTTCCCCAAAAACTCTGCCGCTTGAGTCCTCAACCAGCCGGTCACCCCTTCTGCAGCTGTGCATCGTAGCCAAAATGCTGCGTTCAGGACGCAAGCGGCAGAGTTTGGTGGGGAAGGAGTTGCCAAGCTCATTCATCGCTATTGTAAGTGCCTAGATTTGAATGGCGACTATGTTGAGAAGTGGTATTTGGGCGTGGCTTTCAACTGCATATAGTAAATGTTTTCTCCTATACTTTGTTCATTTTTAATTCCAAAACGTAACCTACTTTCTGGATAACCCTCGTATATTGTACTATATCATAAGTTGTAGTATATATAGTGCATGATATATTATGCATTATTATTCATATTAAATATATTAGTATTATTACATTACAATGTTATTATTTCTATATATTATTTTATTATATACACCCTATGGCTGTAATCCTATCAGTCCCATCCAGAGAAAATTATTGAGTCAGTTGAAATGATGTGTCAACGCATATGGGAGACCCATGGATTCAATGGATTTACCCTTGTGGTACTGAGCTACACCTATAAGAGGGACACAAGGTCTCTCCGCCTGGGTGTATGTATTCCACCCTCACTGGGGTTTCGCCTGCCCTCCTCAACTGCAACCTACCAGAAGGAGAGGGTGTAGTCGCCCACAAAGGTCTCACTCTCCCGCACCAGGAAGGTGCCGTCCTTGCCCCCGGTCTCCGTGCAATACTCGTGCAGCAGCTTCTCCGCAATCTGCCGCCCGTCACGGCCCCCGCCCAGCTTGCCGTGGAACCATTTCTCGCTGAAGTGCAGCTCGTTGTTGTTAAATTCCTAAGAGTCACCAAGGGAGTGCAAAGAAAGACAAAGAAGGGAGGGAAGAGAACAAGCAGTGCATCAAAATGGGAAAGAGAGAAAAGCACAACTGTAGTGTAAATATCCACATGTGGACCTAGACCAGGGGTCCCCAAACTACAGCCCGCAGGCCACATGCGGCCCATCAAAGCCATTTATCCGGCCCCCATGGCACAAAGGCAGAAGGGGGTCGGGCTAAATGGCTCAAGGGGTCTCTTCCAACCCTCTTTATTATTATTATTATTATTATTATTATTATTATTATTATTGACACAAAGACATAGCATGACACAGCAAACAAGATATATATGCTGGATTTCGTACCGTGTTTCCCCGAAAATAAGACAGTGTCTTATATTATTTTTTACTCCCAAAGATGTGCTAGGTCTTATTTTCAGGGGATGTCTTATTTTTCCATGAAGAAGAATTCATATTTATTGTTGAACAAAAAATGAACATTTATTTATTTATTTATTTACAGCATTTATATTCTGCCCTTCTCACCCCGAAGGGGTCTCAGGGCAGATCACATTACACATATAGGCAAACATTCAATGCCTTTTAACATAGAACAAAGACAAGACAAACATAGGCTCCGAGCGGGCCTCGAACTCATGACCTCCTGGTCAGAGTGATTCATTGCAGCTGGTTGCAGCTGGCTTGCTCTCCAGCCTGCGCCACAGCCCGGGCCTCATTTATTCTATACTGTACAGTAGTTGACATCACAAACCAACATAGCCAAATCAGACAAACTGTGACTTGATTTCTTGATACAGTAGAGTCTCACTTATCCAACATAAACGGGCCGGCAGAACGTTGGATAAGCGAATATGTTGGATAATAAGGAGAGATTAAGGCTCTTCTGGACTCTTGGACCAGTTCTTAAACACGCTTTTGGAATGAGCTTCGTGTATTCCAAGTAGACTGGAACATACTTAGTCCTAATCTTTTTTTATACTGGTTTTAAACCACTTCATTGGATGTGTTGCAATAGCAGATTCCCAGATTAGCTTAGTGTTTACACCTTATTTTATTTTTTTGGTTATTTAATATTTAATGTTTATTTTACTCAAGTGATATTTGTCTTTTCTGTTCTAATGTAGCACAAATCCTATGTAAAATCATACTACGTATTTTTGACATCTGAAATCTATACAGAAAGTCTTTACTTTCTGTTGGATAATCCAGAACGTTGGATAAGCTAATGTTGGATAAGTGAGACTCTACTGTACTATCATTATTTCCATATACAACTGGTATGTACATTTACCAATCCTGCTATAGTGTTCTGTTTGGTGAGCATGCTTCCAAACAAAAACTTTGCTAGGTCTTACTTTTGGGGGAGGCCTTATATTTATCAATTCAGCAAAACCTCTACTAGGTCTTATTTTTGGGGGATGTCTTATTTTAGGGGAAACAGGGTATCACAAAATCACAAGTCAAACACTTCCCAAGTTGTTGTTATTATTATTATTAACATTGAGGCTGGGTGGGCATCTGTCAGGGGTACTTTGCTTGTGCTTTTGATGCACAAAGGAAGAAGGGGATTGGGCTAAGTGGCCCAAGGAGTATCTTCCAACCCTCTTTATTTATTATTATTACTACTACTACTACTACTACTATTATTATTATTATTAACATTGAGGCTGGGAGGCCATCTGTCAGAGGTGCTTTACTTGTGCTTTTGGCATGCAAAGGCAGAAGGGGGTTGAACTAAATGGGCCAAGGAGTATCTTCCAATTCTCTTATTTATTTATTTATTTATTTATTTATTTATTTATTTATTATTACTCAGTGGCCAACTATAGTCTGGCCCTCCAACGGTCTGAGGGATTGTGAACTGGCCTTCAGTTTAAAAAGTTTAGGGACCCCTGACCTGGACTATGCAGAGCCAAATAGATGTAACTGACTGAGGACCCTTCTACACTGTCAGATAAAATCCAGATTATCTGCTTTGAACTGGATTATATGACAGTGTAGACCAGGCGTGGGCAAATTTGGGTCCTCCAGGTGTTTTGGACTTCAGCTCCCACAACTCCTAATAGCGGGCCCAAGCATTTTGCATAAGGGAAACCCAACTTATGTCAACTTTATAATTTTCTAGCTTAATACCTATCTGCCTGTCTGTCTATTTCTCCTTCCATCATACAGTAGAGTCTCACTTATCCAACATTCTGGATTATCCAACACATTTTTGTAGTCAATGTTTTCAATACATCATGATATTTTGGTGCTAAATTCGTAAATACAGTAATTACTACATAGCATTACTGCGTATTGAACTACTTTTTCTGTCAAATTTGTTGTATAACATGATGTTTTGGTGCTTAATTTGTAAAATCATATCCTAATTTGATATTTAATAGGCTTTTCCTTAATCCCTCCTTATTATCCAACATATTCGCTTATCCAACATTCTGCCGGCCCGTTTATGTTGGATAAGTGAAACTCTACTGTATCTCAGAGCCTCCTTTTGATAGCAAAACTTTGCCCCCTCTGTACATGACTTCCACCCCGCAACAGCAACAACAACAAAAGCACACCTCTTTCTGTTCTGTCTCTTCCTCATCCTCATTGGATTGGTAGCGAGAGGTCTCCTCGGAATAATAGATCTTGTTGCTGGTCAGGACAAAATAGTGTGGGCTCCAGGTCTGTCAAGAGGAAACATGAAGACTGTTGAAAAGCATGTAGATGTATAGACAGAGTGCAGAATCCCATTATAGAACCATTGTTCATAATGCCAGTCCAGGCATGGGGAAACTTGGGTCAAGGCAGGTTCTAGGTTAGACACTGACAGGTTCTCCATCAGGCATGGGCAAACTTGGGCCCTCCCTCCTGGTGTTTTGGACTTCAACTCCCACAATTCCTAACAGCCTGCCGGCTGTTAGGAATTGTGGGAGTTGCAGTCCAAAACACCTGGAGGGAGGGCCCAAGTTTGCCCGTGCCTGGTTTATAACCATTATTTATTATTTATTTATTTACAGTATTTATATTCCGCCCTTCTTTCTCACCCCGAAGGGGACTCAGGGCAGATTACAATGAACACATATATGGCAAACATTCAATGCCAACAGACAAACAACATATATAGACAGACACAGAGGCATTTAACGTTTTTTTTCCAGCTTCACGATTCCGGCCACAGGGGGAGCTGTTGCTTCACCATCCAGTAGTGGCTGTACTTCCTCATTCCTTTCCTCGTGTTTGCTGGCAGTTTTATGGTGTTGTAAATTAGCCTCCAGCATAAAGCATCCCTAAATTTCCCTAATTGACAGATGCAACTGTCTTTCGGGGCTGCATAGGTCAACAGCAAGCCGGGGCTATTAATGGTCGGAGGCTTAACCCGACCCGGGCTTCGAACTCATGACCTCTCGGTCAGTAGTGATTTATAGCAGCTGGTTACTAGCCAGCTGCGCCACAGCCCGGCCCCTAAACCATAAGGAGATTAAATAAAAAAAGAGCAAGAGCCTCACATGGTCGATGGGGTCCTCCAGGTAAAGGATGCCGTTCTTGATGGAGTTGCTGATGTCGTTCTCCGAGTACGTGGCCGTGGTGACTTCCTCATACAGGTTCCCTTCGACCAGCTTCTTGTGCTGGAAAAAAGGATGGTCTTTTAAGCTTCCATTCCCACCTCAGGGTGCATCTGCATAGTAGAATTAACTCAGTCTGATCTCACTTTAACTGCCATGGCTTAGTGCTATGGAATCATGGGACGCCACTAATAGTATTTGCCAGAGAAGGCTAAATACCCTGTTTCCCCGAAAATAAGACAGTGTCTTATATTAATTTTTGCTCCCAAAGATACGCTAGGTCTTATTTTCAAGGGGTGTCTTATTTTTCCATGAAGAAGAATTCACATTTATGGTTGATTTTTTTTAAATGAAAATTTATTATCTACTGTACAGTAGTTGTCATCACAAACCAGCATAACCTTTCAAGAATTTCTATATTATATTTTATTGCTATACTGTTTTTAAATTACTGTTTTAAATTTCTGTTCGTATGTACATTTATGTTGTTGTTGGGCTTGTCCCTGTGTAAGCTGCCCTGAGTCCCTTCTGGGAGATGGAGGTGGGATACAAGAATAAAGTTATTATAATATTATTATTATTTCTTGTTACTACCTTTATTTCCATGTACAACAATCTATGGTATGTACATTTACCGATCCTGCATGCTTCCAACCAAAAACTTTGCTAGGTCTTACTTTCAGGGGAGGACTTATATTTAGCAAGTCAGCAAAACCTCTACTAGGTCTTATTTTCTGGGGATGTCTTATTTTAGGGGAAACAGGGTAGTAATAATAATATCTGCAACTTCCTCTTGTTGTATATGCCTGTGTTGTGAATTTATTGTTTTATGCCAATAAAGGCAGTGTGTGTGTGTGCTAAGAGTCTCTTTTTGACCCATTGTTCTGATCATGTCACCCCACACTTCTGAGATCCTGTCAATAGTTACCCATTTCTTCTTAAGATTCAGTACAAGCCTCTTGTGTTTACGTTCAAGACCATAAACAACTTAGCTTCCCCAAACTTTCATCTTCTCAGCCCTTATTTCTTTTACTGGCCTGCATGATATCTTAGGGATGGGGAACACTGGAGGACTCCCTACCTTAATGAGGATCTTCTTCCTGAGCTGGGCAGGGGAGGGCAGCTGGTCAGCGTTGATGTCCACTGGCTTGGTCAACAGCATGTCCCCAAAGACCTTCTTGAAGTGCGAGGCCATGTTCCTCTGCTGGACGATGCTGCAGTGGTCCTCGATGGAGAGGATGATGGGGAACCTAGAATTATAGAATCACAGAGTTGGAAGAGACCACATGGGACATCTAGACCAATACCCCGCCATGCAAGAAAAGCACAATCAAAGCACCCTTGACAGATGGCTATCCAGCCTTTGTTTAAAAGCCTCCAAGGAAGAAGTTTCCACCAGACTCTGAGGCAGAGAGTTCCACTGCTGAACAGTCAGGAAGTTCTTCCTAATGTTCAGGTGGAATCTCCTTTCCTGCAATTTGAACCCATGGCTCCATTGGGTCCTTGTCTCCAGGGCCTGCTCCCTCTTCCTTATGACACCTTTTCATATCTTTATACATGGTTCTTCTGTCGCCTCTCAGCCTTCTCTTCTGCAGTCAAACAGACCCAGCTCTTTAAGACGCTCCTCAGATGGATTCATGGTCTCCAGACCTTTGATTATTTTAGTTGCCCTCCTCTGGACACCTTCCAGCTTAGAGTTAATATCTATTTTGAACTGAGATGCCCAGAATTGGATATAGTGTGATTCCAGGTGAAGAGGTCTGACCAAAGTGAAAGAGAGAGGCATCAAGATTTCCCTTTATCTAGACACTAGACTCCTTTGGACGCAGACCAAAATCCCATTGCCTTTTTAGCTGCGACACCACACTATTTATTTATTTACAGTATTTATATTCCGCCCTTCTCACCCCAAAGGGGACTCAGGGGGGATCACATTACACATATAGGCAAACATTCAATGCCTTAACATAGAACAAATACAGAAGACAAAAGCAGGCTCCGAGCTGGCCTCAAACTCATGACCTCTTGGTCAGAGTGATTTGTTGCAGCTGGCTGCTCAACAGCCTGAGCCACAGCCCGGGCCACACTGTTGGATCATGTTCAGCTTGTTCTCCACGAAGACTCAAAGATGTTTCTCACATGGGCTGTTGTCGAACCAGGCATCACCCATCCTGTATCTTTGCATTTCATTTTTCCTAACTAAGTGGAGTATCTTACATTTGTCCTTTTTTGACATTCATTTTGCTAGTTTTGGCCAATCAGCTTTCTCATCAGTAGAGGTCATTTTGAGTCCTGATTCCATCCTCTGGAGCAGGGGTCCCCAAACTAAGGCCCGGGGGCCGGATGCGGCCCATCAAAGCCATTTATCCGGCCCCCCATGGCACAAGGGCATAAGGGGATTGGGCTAAATGACCTAAGGGTTTCTTCTTCTCTTACAACCCTATTATTATTATTATTTTATTTTATTATGACATAATAGGGTTGTAAGAGAAGAAGAGACCCCTTAGGTCATTTAGCCCAACCCCCTTCTTACAACCCTTATTAGATATGCTGGATTTCGTTTCACAAAATCACAAGTTGAACACTTCCCAAGTGTCTAGGACTGTGTGATGTATTTTCGGATTATGCGTGCAGATCCCAGTAGAGTGGCCTTTTGCAGTTGGCAGATTGTAATTTTGTCAATTATTATTATTTTTATTTGAAACGTAACAAGATGAGTCCACAGCAGACATTCTGCTGGCTGTTGTATTGGATCACAGTGTCTAGGACTGTGTAATGTATCGGTGAATAATGCGGGCAGATCCAAGTAAGGTGGCCTTCTGCAGCTGACAGATGGTAATTTTGTCAGTGCCGATTGTGTTTAAGTGCAGGCCAAGGTCTTTAGGCACTGCAGCCAGTGTGCCGATCACCACTGGGACCAACTTGATTGGCTTGTGCCAGAGTCTTTGCAGTTCGATCTTTAAATCCTCATATTATGTCAGCTTTTCCAATTGTTTCTCCTCTATCCTGCTGTCCCCTGGGATTGCAACATCGACAATCCATACTTTGTCTTTTAATTGAGAATTATTATTATTATTAACATTGAGGCTGGGTGGCCATCTGTCAGGGATGCTTTGCTTGTGCTTTTGATACACGAGGCTGAAGGGGGGTGGACTAAATGGCCCAAGAGGTCTCTTCCAACCCTCTTTTTATTGTTGTTGTTGTTATTATTATTATTCATTATTATTATTATTGCTCGGCCCACTATAGTCCGGCCCTCCAACGGTCCGAAGGATCATTAACTGGCCCCCTGTTTAAAAAGTTTGGGGACCCCTGCTCTGGAGTATTAGTTCACCCTCCCAATTTGGTGTCATCTGCAAACTTGATAAGCACACCCTCTAAAACCAGGGGTCCCCAAACTTTTTAAAGAGGGGGGCCAGTTTACAGTCCCTCAGATCATTGGAGGGCTGGACTATAGTTGAAAAAAAACTATAAACAAATTCCTATGCACACTGCACATCTCTTATTTTGAAGTGAAAAAACCCTAACGGGAAAAAAATACAGCCTCAATGTTAATAACAATCATAATCATAATAAAAACAATAAAGAAGGTTGGAAGAAACCCCTTGGGCCATTTAGCCCAACCCCCTTCTACCTTTGTGCACCAAAAGCACAAGCAAAGCACCCCTGACAGTTGGCCACTCAGCCTCAATGTTGTTAATAATAATAATAATAATAATAATAATAATAATAATAATAATAATAATACACCACACAGCCCTAAACACTTGGGAACTTGTGATTTTCTGATACGAAATCCAGCATATATATCTCGTTTGCTGTGTTATACTGTGTCTTTGTGTCAATAATAATAATAATAATAATAATAATAATAATAATAATAAAAGAGGATTGGAAGAGACCCCTTGCGCCATTTAGTCCAGCCCCCTTCTGCCTTTTTGCACCAAAAGCACTAGCAAAGCACCCTTCCCCTTGATAATTAATTATTAATTAAATAATAATTCAAATACTATTATAAACAAGAAAAACTCTGGAAGGCACGCACCGGGCGAGGGAGGGGGCGGGGGCCGGATAAATGGCTTCAATGGGCTGCATGTGGCCCCCGGGCCTTAGTTTGGGAACCCCTGCTCTAAACCTTCATTCAAGTCATTAATAAAGATATTAAACAGTACCGGGCCCAGGACGGAACCCTCTTTATGGCATCCAAATAGTCACTTCTTCCCAGGATGAAAATTGGTGAGCATCCTTTGGGTTTGGTCGTTTAACCAAGTCCAGATCCACCTAATAGTAGCCTTGCCTAGCCAACATTGGACTAGTTGGGCTGCAAGAAGATCATGGGGGACTTTGTCGAAGGCCTTGCTGAAATCAAGACATGCTAAATCCACAGCATTCCCTGCATCTACCATGCTTGTAACTATGCCAGAACCTTCTCTTTGGCCCACATATATAGGGGCTCTCACATATAGCTTCACGATTCCGGCCACAGGGGGAGCTGTTGCTTCACTGTCCACTAGTTGCTGTACTTCCTCATTCCTTTCCTCGTGTTTTGCTGGCAGTTTTATGGTGTTGTAAATTAGTTAAATTAGCCTCCCCGCATAAAGCGTACCTAAATTTCCCTACTTGACAGATGCAACTGTCTTTCGGGGCTGCATAGGTCAACAGCAAGCCGGGCTATTTAATGGTCGGGGGCTTAACCCGACCCGGGCTTTGAACTCATGACCTCTCTTTATCATGACCTCTCTTTTACCTATGACAGCTTGATAAAGACACAGGGTCTATTCCCATCCCAATTTGCACTTCCAAGAATTTGCAGCACTTTGTGTTTTCAATATTTATAGGGTGCACCTTACCCAGTCTACTTTTACAACCTCTCCGTTTTTATTCGTTCTTGTCATTTGTTTTTATTGGCTAATGTTTAAATTTTTATAATTGTGCATGTCTTTTGTCTATTGTTGTGTTTTATATTGCGATTGTTTTTATTTGGGCTTGGCCCCATGTAAGCTGCCCTGAGTCCCCGTTGGGGAGATAGAGGCGGGGTATAAAATAAAGTTGTTATTATTATTATTATTATTATTATTATTATTATTATTATTATTATTATTATCCTAGAGGTGGAAGGAAGGGCAGGGGGCATCGGACCACGTGAATTGCATACGGAGGTGAGAATACTCACTCAGAGGTGGTGAAGGCATGCTCCTTGATGGTGTGCAGCACGTCCAAGAACTTGATCTTGGAGGTGAGCGTGTGGCCGTGGTAGATGATGGGCAGGTCGTCGGGTCCGTCCCAGCAATCCACTGCAGGGAGAGAAGGTTCAAGGAGACCATTGATTTACAACAGGCATGGGCCAACTTCGGCCTTCTCTCCAGGTGTTTTGGACTTCAACACCCACAATTCCTAAGGCTGTTATGAATTATGGGAGTTGAAGTCCAAAACGCCTGGAGGGCCGAAGTTTCCATGCCTGGTTTACAATGATAGTGACTTTGGAACAGACCTCAGCAGAAAAACAAGACTTCATTACCAAAAATATAAATGGGGCTAATTCCCCATTCAGAAAATAGAAGGCAAAGGTGGACATGAAAAATGGGGCGAAAACAGTAAAATACATGATGATGACGATGATAAAATAATAATAATAATAATAATAATAATAATAATAATAATAATAATAATAACAACTAGGATCTGCACGCATCCGAAAATACATCACATAGTCCTGGATACTTGGGAAGTGTTCGACTTGTGATTTTGTGATACGAAATCCAGCATATCTATCTTGTTTGCTGTGTCATAATAAAATAATAATATCAACAATAATAATAACTTTGTTCTTATATCCCGCCCCATCTCCCTGAGGGGACTCAGGGTGGCTTCTATGGGGACCAAGCCCAGCAATATACAATAAAATACAATAACATAAAATACATTCCTATTACAACAAATTAATACATTAGAACTATAAAATCACAAAATCACACAATAAAAGCGTAGCCAGTAGCCAAGGGCGATGTAATGGCACTTCAGTCCTGATATTAGCAACCCAAGCAATAGTAGCCTTAGAATGGAAATAGCAAAGGAAATACCGTATATACTCGAGTATAAGCAGACCCAAATATAAGCCAAGGCACCTAATTTTACCACAAAAAAACTGGGAAAACATTGACTCCAGTATAAGCCAAGATACCAATAAAATTACATTAATTGAGGCATCAGTAGTTTAAATGTTTTTGAATCATTACATCAAACTGTAATTTAAGATATGACTGTTCAACTCTGATTAAATCATTATTTTCATCTTCTTCAATGTAAATGTGCGTATGTATCCTTTTAATAATAATAGAGTGAAATAATAAATGTAATAATAATTACAATAAATGCAGTAAAATAATAAATGTAATAATAAAGAGTAAAATAACAAATGTATTAATAATAATAAAAATAGAGTAAAATAAATGTAAAAGTAAAAATAATAGAGTAAAATAATAAATGTAATAATAATAATTAATAGAGTAAAATAATAAATGTAAAAATAAAAATAACAATAGAGAAAAATAATAAATATGCCGTATATACTTGAGTATAAGCCAACTTGAATATAAGCCCACCAGGACCCTCACCCAAGTATAATAATAATAATAACAATAACAATAATAAAACTTTATTTATACCCCGCCACCATCTCCCCGCGGGGACTCGGGGCGGCTTACATGGGGCAGAGACCCAAACAACATAGGACAAAATATAGGCAACATAATACAAATCACAATATAAAAAGCTAAAACAGTAATATCAATTAAAACAAAAATACAGGATAAAAAATTGCATTTAAAACACATAAATGGTAAAATCATAATAAATACAGGATAGATTATTAAAAACCCTCTGGGGCTGATTAATTAATGTGTATCTCCAAAGGCCTGCCGAAACATCCAAGTCTTCAGTTGTTTCCTGAAGGAAGGTAGAGAGTATAGGCCGAGGAGGGTTTTTTCAGTCCTAAAAAAGGGCTGAAAACTAGGCTTATACTCGAGTATATACAGTAAATGGGAACTTTGCAAAGTGGTATACATATTTATGACATTATATGCTTCAAGATGACATTGCTTGAAAGGAGAATTAAATATACAAATAGACATCTTAAGGAGAACTGGGAATTGAAATGGAAAGAGCTTAGAGCCAGAGTAAAAGGCAAAGGAAAATATAAGGAATTGAATCAGACAATCTTCGTGATCAAACAAATAAAATACAGTAGAGTCTCACTTATCCAACATAAACGGGCCAGCAGAACGTTGGATAAGTGAATATGTTGGATAATAAGGAGAGATTAAGGAAAGGCCTATTAAACATCAAATTAGGTTATGATTTTACAAATTAAGCACCAAAACATCATGTCATACAACAAATTTGACAGAAAAAGTAGTTCAATGTGCAGTAATGCTATGTAGTAATTACTGTATTTACGAATTTAGTACCAAAATATCACAATATATTGAAAACATTGACTACAAAAATGCATTGGATAATCCAGAACGTTGGATAAGCGAGCGTTGGATAAGTGAGACTCTACTGTAATACAAAGAGCAGAGGTACAACTGTTCCCAGAAGGAAGGAGGGAGGAAGAGGGGAAACTGGATAGGCATAAATAGCAGGTAAGTACAGAAATGTAAAGGAATCATCAGAATGTTATGAGAATATACTGAAAGGTAAGTCAGGCTCACGCTCAATGCAGCGGCATCCCATCCGGAGGCAGCGAGCGTAGGCTTCGAGGGAGGATTCGCTGGAGAACTGGTCCCCAGTCAGGTACCTGCAAGTGAAAGAAAGGGAAGGACAGGTGGGAAACTCTGGGTCAAGGATGGCTTCCTGCAAGGCTTATTACAAAAACTGAATCAGTTCCTAAACAGGATGTCAGGTTAGTTTTACATGCCTGTGGTACGAGGTCTGTTACAAAACACTATGTCTAAGTCAGGCATGGGCAAGCTTCAGCCCTCCCTCCAGGTGTTTTGGACTTCAACTTCCACAATTCTTAACAGAAACTCCACCATGTAGTTTACAGAAAACCTACACACACAGATAGATACCTTCATAAAAACTCCAACCATCACCCAAGTCAAAAAAGAAGCACAATCAAAGCCCTGAAGACCGTGCACAAAGAATCTGCAAACCTCACCTCCTCCAAGGTGAACTAAACCACCTAAACTGGGCTCTACAGGCCAATGGAGACCACCATGGACATCAGAAGAGCTGCAAGGCCAAGAACAAGCCATGAGAGTCAAGACAAAGATCCACCCAGAGGAAAGGTGTTCTTACCATACATCAAGGGAACCAGTGACCGCATAGGCAAACTGATGAAGAAGCACAACCTACAAACTATCTACAGACCCACAAAGAAAATCCAACAAATGCTACGGTGAGCGAAGGACAAGAGGGATCCTCTCTCTTCTGCAGGAGTCTACCGGATACCATGCAGCTGTGGACAAGTCTACATAGGGACCACCAAACACAGCATTGCCCAAAAAAGAGTCAAAGAACATGAAAGGCACTGCAGACTCACTCAACCACAGAAGTCAGCCATAGCAGAGCACTTGACGAACCAACCTGGACACAGGATATTATTAGAGAACAAAGAAATGCTGGACCATTCCAACAACTATCATGTCAGACTACACAGAGAAGCCATTGAAATCCACAAGCATGTGGACAACTTCAACAGAAAGGAGGAAGCCATGAAAATGAACAAAATCTGGCTACCAGTATTAAAAAACTCAAAAATCAGAACAGTAAATAAGAAGCAACACTCTAAGACATGGGAACCTTCAAACTACAGGAAAGGAGATTCCACCTGAACATCAGGAAGAACTTCCTCACTGTGAGGGCTGTTTGGCAGTGGAACTCTCTGCCCCGGGCTGTGGTGGAGGCTCCTTCTTTGGAAGCTTTTAAGCAGAGGCTGGATGGCCATCTGTCGGGGGTGCTTTGAATGCGATTTCCTGCTTCTTAGAGGGGGGTTGGACTAGATGGCCCATGAGCTCTCTTCCAACTCTACTATTCTATGATTCTAACTAGGGGCAGTTAACAAAGGATGACCCCAGGCAGAAAGTAGCTAGTAAGTGTAGCCATTCAATGCAAATTAGGGTGATTAACTGGAACATTTATACTGGTCCCTCACCCTGGACTTTCCACAGATATATATAAACCTTCCTTGCTTAGTTTCTCCATACCTCACAACCTCTGAGGATGCCTGCCATAGATGTGGGCGAAACGTCAGGAGAGAATACTTCTGGAACATGGCCACACAGCCCGAAAGACATACAATAACCCTGTGATCCCGGCCATGAAAGCCTTCGACAACACAGAAACTCCATCTGCTTCACTTGCCACAAGTCACAGGTGCAGGGGAAACTCTTACGTGTTATGAGAAGAGGAGATCCAGTAGTAAGACAAGGGGTAATTCATTTCCTCGGGCGCCACCTGCTCGTACTTGGAGTCCATGACCATGTTTTCTTTGGAGAACAGGTACGTCAGGAACTGTGGAGGAGGGAGGGAAGGCCCATTTAGAAAGCTGGGGGAGGCTAAGGCAATGGGGGGATGGGGGAGATGCAAGTTCTAGATTAGACATGACTGGGTTCTGGGTTGGACTAGGAGTTCTAGCTGGGATCTGGGGTGAACTTCAGTGTAGTTCTAGATAAGATACTGGTAGGTTCTAGATCAGTGGTTCTCAACCTGGGGTCCCTGGATGTTTCGGCCTACAACTCCCAGAAATCCCAGTCGGTTTACCAACTGTTAGGATTTCTGGGAGTTGAAGGCCAAAAACATCTGGGGACCCCAGGTTGAAACCACTGCTCTAGTTTACACCACAATATTCTAGATTCGTTCTCGTCTGGATTCCGGATCCGATATTATCGGGTTTTAGATTAAAGACATACCACCCTACAGGTGTTTTGGATTTCAACGCCCACAATTCCTAATTCTTCTTTTTCATTCACACAGTTGTTTCCAACTCTTTGTGACCTCATGGACCAATTCCCAATAGCCAGTAGGATATGTATAACTCTAATATGGAGACATTGGTTCAAGTAACTTGTGATGCAAGTGAACTGGAAGCCCTTTCCTCTATTTGCACTCATGATTGCAAAAAAAGAGGAAATTTGGGAGGGGGCTGTTTAGTTTTTCAATGTGATTTTAATTGTATTTTAACTTTTATGCAACTATTTGATTTTTTTTATATTCATATGTATATGTATTTGCCTTGCTTTAAAAAATTCTATTGTGTTGCACCATGTCATTATTTGCTGCCTTCAGTCCCTATGGGGTGAGAGGCAGGATACAAATAAAAATAAATAACAACGACTACTACTATTACTCAATCACTCTGTCCTGCTCACATTGACAATGATGTGAAGAGGAATGCTCCTGTGTTTTGAAACAGATAATAAGATAAAAGCATTTCTGTAAGCAGAGCAAGAAAGTTTCACGCAAGTAATAATGAAAAGGAGGAGGAGCTGGTGTTGCTGTTCTAAAAGACAGGGGACATTTAAATTTTTTAAAATTAAATACAATTATATTTTAAAAGTGTTGATTGCCCACCTCATCCAACTGGAAGAAAGGCTCTGCCATGTCGCTGAAGGGATCCCGCAGGTAGCTGCACATCTGCTCTCGGACTTTAGCAATGTCACTTGCCCATGGCTCCTAAAATAGGCAAAGATAAGTGTTACAGAAAGATCTACGCTTGGCCCATCAGCAAGACCAAGATTTGAGCTCGAGAAAGGCGAGGTTGAATTGTTCCTGGTTTGAAAGTGTTATTTCCTGTTTAATTGTGCGGTCCTTATTTTGAAAGTAGTCGTTCTACTCCAGAAACTTCGTTTTTGTGGCTGCCACAAACTATATTGAATTAGTCGAGGCTCGATGATGAGATATTCATTGGAAAACTAGAGCCAAATGTGCTATAGCAGGATGTCCCTCCCGCAAAAACAAAGTTTGTGAAGTTTAACCAAGTTTTATGATACAACAAATTAGGAAATTACATTTATAACCTAAGAACAAATATCGTGTTATATAATCATTAAATCACTACTGACCAAGAGATCATGAGTCGAAGCCCAGGTCAGGTTAAGCACCTGACCATTAATACCCTCATTCACTGTTGACCTAAGCAGCCCAAAAGACAGTTGCATTTGTCAAGTAGGAAATTTAGGTACGCTTTATGCGGGAGGCTAATTCAACTAATTTACAACACCATAAAATTGCCAGCAGCATACAATGAGAAACAAACACCAACAAAGGCAAAGGCTTCTCCTTTCATTTCCGGCTTCTGATGGTGATGCTCATCTCTGGTTCGGGGGGGGGGGGGGGGACTTTCTCAATTTTCAAGCCGAGGAGCCTGCATTGTCACCTCCTTGTTGTGTGGCCGGGAAGATTGCTTAGAGCGTCTCTTTGCCTTTTCCCACCGAAGCAGTACCTATGCATCTACTCACATTTGCATGCTTTCAAACTGCTAGGTTGGCAGGAGCTAGGGCTGACAAACGGGAGCTCATCCCGTGCTGCGGATTCTAACTGTCAACCTTCAGGTCAGCAGTTCAGCAAAACAAGGGTTTAACCCAGGGGTCCTCAAACTTTTTAAGGTGAGGGCCGGTTCACGGTAACTCAGACTGTTGGGGAGGGGGGCGGACTATGATGAAATAGTCCAAAATTAGGATTGTTGTTGTTTATTTATTTATTTATTTACAGTATTTATATTCCACCCTTCTTACCCCGAAGGGGACTCAGGGCAGATTACAATGAACACATATATGGAAAACATTCAATGCCAACAGACAAACAACATACATTAGACAGACTCAGAGGCATTTTTAACATTTTTCCAGCTTCACGATTCTGGTCACAGGGGGAGCTGTTGCTTCACCGTCCAGTAGTGGCTGTACTTCCTCATTCCTTTCCTCGTGTTTTGCTGGCAGTTTTATGGTGTTGTAAATTAGCCTCCCGCATAAAGCGTCCCTAAATTTCCCTAATTGACAGATGCAACTGTCTTTTGGGGCTGCATAGGTCAACAGCAAGCCGGGGCTATTAATGGTCGGAGGCTTAACCCGACCCGGGCTTCGAACTCATGACCTCTCGGTCAGCAGTGATTTATAGCAGCTGGTTACTAGCCAGCTGCGCCACAGCCAGGTTGTTGTTGTTGTTGTTGTTGTGTGCCTTCAAGTCATTTCAGACTTAGGTCAACCCTAAGTCTAAAGTTTAGGGCAGGGACCAGGTCAATAATCCTTGGAGGGCTGCATACGGCCCACAGGCCTAAGTTTGGGCCCATCATGGCCCCAAATATATTTGTCTAGCTCAGCAAACCATACAGCCCAATATTTATAAATACCTTCTGATCGTGTTGTAGGAACTTCTGGAAGTCATACAATGTGATCTGGCAGAGTTCTGGCCGGTCCACATTTCTGAGAAGACAGTCCAAGAGAGATGCAATTGTCATTTTAAAAAATTGTACATGTATGTACAAAACAGGCATGGACAAACTTTGGCCCTCCAGGTGTTTTGGACTCCAACTCCCACCATTCCTAACAGCCTACCGGCTGTTAGGAATGGTGGGAGTTGAAGTCCAAAACACCTGGAGGGCCAAAGTTTGCCCATTCTTGATCTAGAACCCACACACCCCCAATCTAGAACCTGCACTCGCTCAATCTAGAACCCACACATGCCTGCTTTAGACGGGATGCTGAACAAAGACGTCTGATCTCTAGAACTTTGTTGTTTTGTTGCTATTTGTCATCACTTGTTTTGCTCCAGTGAATCTGTGCTAATTTGCCAACACCCTTCCTGTTCCGCACTGCCCTTTCCATGTAAACGTGAACACAAAAGAGGCAGGAAATTGTCCACTTCTTTTGCTCAACAAAAGGAGCTGAAAGGTCTGAACGGGAAGGCATCCGTCTCTTCACACTTACTTACCGTAAAGGGAAAGACAATTCCAGCTGTTCAATGATCTGAAAAGCAAAGGAGCAACACAAAGCAGTTTAGCAAGCCGGCTGGAAGCAGATTGGGAAAACAGAGCTGGAGCGTGGATCGATTCACGCTTTTAAGAGCTCACGGCAGCTCCATGGGAAGATAAGCTTAAAATTGAGAGGATGAGCTCTTTGTACAGGCTGAGCATCCTTTATCATAAAACCCAAAACCTAGACAGTTCAAGCTACATTAAATTATTAAAATATTGCATATAAAAATACTCTCATGATATGTGTATAATAAGATGTAAACGAAGCATAAATTAATATTGTGTGCATATTTTCATGAAATACTAACCACAAACTGGGGCCAGGCTGTGGCGCAGCTGGCTAGTAACCAGCTGCTATAAATCACTACTGACCGAGAGGTCATGAGTTCGAAGCCCGGGTCGGGTTAAGCCTCTGACCATTAATAGCCCCGGCTTGCTGTTGACTTATGCAGCCCCAAAGACAGTTGCATCTGTCAATTAGGGAAATTTAGGGACGCTTTATGCGGGAGGCTAATTTACAACACCATAAAACTGCCAGCAAAACACGGGGAAAGGAATGAGGAAGTACAGCCACTACTGGACGGTGGAGCAACAGCTCCCCCTGTGGCCGGAATCGTGAAGCTGGAAAAATGTTAAAAATGCCTCTGAGTTTGTCTAATGTATGTTGTTTGTCTGTTGGCATTGAATGTTTGCCATATATGTGTTCATTGTAATCCGCCCTGAGTCCCCTTCGGGGTGAGAAAGAAGGGCGGGATATAAATACTGTAAATAAATAAATAAATAAATAAACTCTTATTAAAGCCATGTTCTTGTCACATCTTTATACTTTCCCGGTTGTTTAGGATTTCAGACAATTCCCAGATGGATACAATTGATTCTTGATGTATTCATTTTAAGGCACCATCAATTAAGACGCACCTTCTTCTTCTTCTTCTTCTTATTATTATTATTATTATTATTATTATTTTATTATGACACAGCAAGCAAGATAAATATGCTGGATTTCATATTTCTTCTTCTTCTTCTTCTTCTTATTATTATTATTATTATTATTACTATTATTATTATTATGTAGTTTTTAACTTTCAATATGTTTTAATGGATTTCAACTGTGAGCTTTTTGAATACTGTTTATATTTAATTCTGTTTTAATATAATAATATAATAACTTTACCTTTGTACCCCGCCTCCATCTCCCCGAAGGGACTCAGGGCGGCTAACATGGGGCAAAGCCCAACAACACAGTTAAAATGCAATTACATAAACATGCAATTGCAAATGCAAAAAGACAAAAATGCAATTCACAATGTAAACATAAGAAAACAACAACATTATAACAATAATAAAAGCATCAACCAGCAACCAATGTTTACATATTGTATATTCCCTGGGAAATGGCCTTCATCTGATGGGGAGTTTTCAAGAGAAGCTAGATTAGGCTGGAGAACAGAGGGAGTGAAAAATAGACGAATTACATGGTCTGAGAGAATTGGTGAGAAGACTTTGAAGTCCAGGTGAGTTCAACATGATCTCATGGCTACTTGGATGGGCTTAAATTGAGGAGTGTGGGCTTCGGGCCTTTCAGACGAGACAACGTTGCCATAGGGATGGCTGTCTTTCCTGCCTCTGCTCTCAAGTTCACAATTTAAGTATTCTCAAGTCTCCTGTCGTGGTTCCTGCCTTTGCTTCATTAAAGGGTTTACCTCGGTAAAGTTCTTGCTTTCGTGTTTATGGATTTATGTCTGAAGAACTGCTGTGGATTTTGGTTCTCTTGATTTTATGTATTTTGGCATTCTTGGATTAGTGCTATTTTGCATTCCCTATTCTGCTGATCCCTTTTTGGAAATGCCCCTTTTTGCTCTTTTTTACTTACTTTCTTCAATAAACATTTTTAGACAGAACTACTGGACTCTGGTGTGGTGCTGGGGAAGTCCAACAAGTGCATCAAGTATTACTTGCTGAAGAAAATACTGTGAAATTTATGGTATCACCATAATAATAATAATAATAATAATAATAATAATAATAATAATAATAATAATAATAAAAACTTTATTTATATACCGCCCTATCTCCCGGATGGGACTCAGGGCCGTTTACAGTCATAAAAGCAACACAAACATTACATAACAACATAATACACATCATTAAACAAAGTAAAATAATACAATTATAACAATAAATCACACTTACATGACCAGATCAAGGGGACGGGAACCATAAATCCAATATATTAAAATGCATCATTTTAGGCTAGGGAAATCTTATGCAATATATTCAGGCTCAGAAATGTGAAAGCATAGACATACAAAGAGGAAATAATCTTCTAATGATAGAAAGCTGAAAGAAGCTGTTTAAAAAGGTATATAATCCATTACAGGAATCCTTACCGATTTCTGGGCGTCAAACATCAGGTTCTTATAGAAGTGTGCAAAGTGGCTGAAGGTGATTTCATTACGGACTTCCACCTCCTGTTCAAGCAAAGTAAATTAAAAGAGTTAACGAGGTTTGTCTCAATACAGCTTTCTGGACCAATCAGATTCTCTGCAGTTACAAATTTCTGCTGTTTTTCTGTGCAAGGTTCTCTTACCATAAGTTTGTCTCTCAGGAATCTCATATTGGGGACCCGGTAGTTGGCTTGGGGCAGCATCGCCTTCAGATCCTTTGGGGTGATGCTGCAAAACAGCAACAGAGAGGAAGATGAATATGGAATGAACTGTCTGGCCAATGTGTTCTGGCAGCACTTTTTCCTGACGTTCTGCCTGCACCTGTGGCTGGCATCTTCAGAGGATTTGATGGTGGTAAAGCAAGTGGAGTGTACACACCTGTGGAATGTCCCAGGTGGGAGAAAGAACCAATGTCTGAAGGGTGCAATTGGCAAGCCTGATCTGCAAGTGTTGGAGTGGGATCTCTCCATTAGCATGTAAGCAATTAAGAAGATTGCATAGGCAATAATGAAGGCATTTGCCTGGAAGTAGCCTGGCCTTTGGGTTGCTGTGGGTTTTACAGGCTGTATGGCCATGTTCCAGTAGTGTTCTCTCCTGACGTTTCACCTGCATCTGTGACTAATGGCATCTTCAAAGATCTCCATTTGCATGACCCCGCCCACTGCCTCTCCCTTAACCCTTTCCTATTCCTTTCTATGGCACATAGCAAACAGAGGAATTGATCAGCAACTGAACATACTAGAGAGGTTTGGGAAGAGTTCGCCATGATTTATAGGAGTTGTAGGGACTGGGATGCATAGTCCACCTGCAATCTAAGATGACAGATCTGGAGCAAAGTTGGCACACAAATTCAACATGGTCAACTGGGAACACTGGTGGACTTTGGAGGTGATTGACCTTTATCTCTGGGAGTTATAGTTCACCTGTATTCCATGAGCCCTCTGAACCCCACCAATGACGGATCTGGACCAAACTTTGCACACAGACCCAATGATGCCAACTTGGGGTGATTGACCTTGGCATCAGAGAGTTATAGTTCACCCGTATTCAGAGAACACTGAACCCAGCAAGTGACGGATCTGGACCAAACTTGGCACACAGACCCAACTGTGAATACTGGCAAGCTTTGTGAGAGATTGACTGTAACATATGACCAAACTGATATGATCTAACATCCAAAAACAAACAATAACCCAAGCATCGCCGGGTACCCAAGCTAGTAAAAAATAAATAAGGGGAAAAAAATCAGATTATTATACTATACTAGCTGTGCCCGGCCACACGTTGCTGTGACAAAGTGGTGGTGGTATTGGTTAAAAATTGTTGTGTAATTTTTATTTGACTTTATTTGCATTTTTTAATTAATTTTATTGTAAGTTATATTTTTATTTATTATATTTTATTATTTTCTTGTATTATTTTTAGTTATTTTCTGTTATTATAGTATTTTATTGTATTAATTTTTTTAGTGTTTTTAATTATTTTTTATTGGGTTCCTAGGAGACCAAGTTGGAGGAGCTTAGCCTTCTAACTGGCAGCAATTGGATAAAAGCAATTATTCCTCTCTCTCTAATTAGGACTTTATTTTTCTTTTCTTTTTGTTGTATCAACCTAGAGGCGTGGATGGGTTGTGTTGTCAAATTTCGAGGTTGGGGGGGCCTGTAGTTTTGTTGTTTTGTGGGTCGCCGTGATGCCATCACTCTTTTATATATATAGATAGAAGAAGGTAGATACCTCCACCAAGTGACATAAAGGCACCACTTGCAATTCCATACTTGAGGCAGCAGGTGGCAGCAGAGTGCAACCTTCCAATGGGAATAAGCAACTCCCCCATTGCAACTCCACCCTCCTTGTTTTGCCTAATTTAAAGCAGCTGCTACGGTATATGAATTGCAAGCCTAAATTTGTTAGGAAGTGGGCTTTTAATTACCCCCTGGATGAATCTCTTTCTTTATGTTATCCTTTCCTTCCTTCCTTCCCCTCCATCCCTTGGCTTCAACCCGCACAACCTGTTCTTGAACCCGGGACAAGACTTTCCAGCACAGTTTCTGCAATTCATGCAAGAACATTTTTTCAATAATGGTAAAGCCTGTTGTCCCTTTTAATTAAGAAAAAAGTCTTAAGCCATCTATTGAGTGCTTCTCTTTTTTGGAAACGAGGCAGAAGTCAGCCTAGCCACAGAATATGTAGATGTAGAATCGTGTTTATATTTAATTCCGTTTTAATATGTGAATATTGTAAATGCGGTGCTAATGTTTTTATGTTAAGCTTCTTTGAGTCCCCTTCAGGGGAGAGAAAGCGGGGTATAATAATAATAATAATAATCCTAGACATTGACAAGATTACGATCTGCCAACTGCAAAAGGCCACCCTACTGGGATCTGCACGCATCATCCGAAAATACATCACACAATACTAGACACTTGGGAAGTGTTCGACTTGTGATTTTGTGATACAAAATCCAGCATATCTATCTTGTTTGCTGTGTCATAATAAAATAATAATAATAATAATAATAATAACAACAACAACAAAAGCAGCAGCATCAACATACAATTTAAAATATACCAACATAAAAACATTAAAACAGGGTTAAATATAAACAGAATTAAAATTGTCAGTTAAAATCTATTAAAACATATTCAAAGTTAAAAACCACAGCATCCCTGAATTGATATTATTATTATTATTATTATTATTATTATTATTATTATTATTATTATTATTCAATGCAAAAAGAAGGAAACAAAGGGGGTGCGGAGATAAATGTGCCAACTTGTTTAAGATTAATTTTTATTTCCACGTGTTGCTGAAAGCTTTAAAGGCCAGAATCACTGGATGCTGTGAGTTTTCCAGGCTGTATGGCCATGTTCCAGAAACATTCTCTCCTGACATTTCGCCACATCTATGGCAGGCATCCCCTGAACACATCTTGACTTCCTGGTAAAATATTATATTGGAGTTTCTATACATGCGGAATGACCTGAAGGCACACAATGTTGTATTCTACTAAGTTGCTACTCATCTTGAACTTGATAGTTTTGCAAACAGTGTTCGCATTGGAAAGTATCCAGAGGACCAACGCCGAAGAACAGGAAACGAACACCTAAAACAGCTCCTCAAGAGATAAGTCTTGGTTGAGCAATTCTGAGAATGCGCTTTGGCACAAAAACGGAGCCGCCTCGAGAGGCCAGAAGAAGCCAACACCCACATTTCTTAACATCCTTTGCAAGAATCCCAGTTACACAGGAATTGGTCTATTCTGCACTTTAGTTAACTTGGATTTTTGGAAAAAGGTGATTAAGGAAACAAACAAAAGGATTACTAATAAGGTTAAGCAGCCTGAAAGACAGTTGCATCTGTCAAGTAGGAAATTTAGGTACGCTTTATGCGGGAGGCTAATTTAACTAATTTACAACATAAAACTGCCAGCAACACGTGGAAAGAAATGAGGAAGTACAGCACTCAGTGTCACTCGTGGATGATGAAACAACAGCTCCCCCTGTGGCCGGAATCAAGCATACCTTCATGAAGCTGGAAATGTTAAATTGCCTCTCTGTGTGTCTATACTGTATGTTGTTTGTCTGATGGCATTGAATGTTTGCCATATATATTTGCATTGTAATCCGCCCTGAGTCCCCTTCGGGGTGAGAAAGAAGGGCGGAATAGAAATACTGTAAATACAGTAGAGTCTCACTTATCCAACACTCGCTTATCCAACGTTCTGGATTATCCAACACATTTTTGTAGTCAATGTTTTCAATATATCGTGATATTTTGGTGCTAAATTCGTAAATATAGTAATTACTACATAGCATTACTGCATGTTGAACTACTTTTTCTGTCCAATTTGTTGTATAACATGATGCTTTGGTGCTTAATTTGTAAAATCATAACCTAATTTGATGTTTAATAGGCTTTTCCTTAATCTCTCCTTATTATCCAACATATTCGCTTATCCAACGTTCTGCTGGCCCGTTTATGTTGGATAAGCGAGACTCTACTGTAAATAAAATAAATAAGAACCCAGAAATGTGTATTTTAGGATTATCTAGGGAGAGAATTGCTAGGTAGGTAATGCTCTGTTAGATAGAAATGCATTGTGTGTAACTCAATTGCACATTGCTGTTAGGGAAAATACAGTTCTAATAGACATGTGGTCCCATACACATCCATTGAAGGGTTAAGCAAGTGGTGATGTGGAACTGGAGGGACAGGAAAAGAAATTGAGTCATGGCCACATGACAGGTATTGTTATGGTTTCAGTATGAGGAGAGACGTAATTCACTGTTGTCCCTGTCTGATGATGAGAAGCCTACGGTATAAAAGTACTGTATATACTCAAGTATAAGCCTAGTTTTTCAGCCCTTTTTTTTAAGACTGAAAAAGCCCCCTTCAGCTTATACTTGGGCGAGGGTCCTGGTTGGCTTATATTTGGGTCAGCATATACTCGAGAATATATGGTACATTTATTATTTTTCTCTATTATTATTGGTATTATTACATTTATTATTTTTCTCTATTATTGTTGCTACTATTACATTTATTTTACTCTATTTTATTATTATTATTAATACATTTATTGTTTCACTATGATCTTATTATTATTATTATTATTATTGCAATTATTATTTTACTCTATTTATTATTACATGTATTATTTTCCTGTATTTATTATTATTATTATTACATGTATTATTTTACTCTATTATTATTAAAAGGATACATAAGCACATTTACTTTGAAGAAGATGAGAATAATGATTTGATCAGAGTTGGACAGTCTTATCTTAAATTTGAGCGTTATGTAAATATTCAAGAACATTTCACCTACTGATGCCTCAACTAATGTAATTTTATTGGTATCTATTTTTATTTCTGAAATTTACCACCCTCGGCTTATACTGGAGTCAATGTTTTCCCAGTTTTTGGTGGTAAAATTAGGTCCCTTGGCTTATATTTGGGTTGGCTTATACTCAAGTATATACGGTATATTACTTAATTTTGTGCCCCACTTCTCTCCCATATTGTCACGCCCAAGGCTACGGAGCACCAAGAACCAAACACGGAGGCCAATAACTATCTAATATCTTTATTAAGGAAATATATAAAGGTAATAAAAACAAGTAGAAAATATAGTCCAGAAGCAGACCTATCAAATGAGGTCAAATATAGTCCAGAAATGTTTTGTCCAATAAATGATATTAGAGTTCAAAGTTAAATCCAAACCGAAACACACACTATTGCCAAGCAATAGTGTGGGGAAACGTCCAGGGTCTTTCAGGGTCCAAGGTAAAAATCCACAACAAGGTACGAGGGCAAGACTTGATTCTTGAAGCAAGGTCCGTGGCTAGAAGCAAAGCGAGGCAATTCTTGAAATACTTGAATGAGCAAGGCAAGGAAACTGGATTTGCGGACTTTGCGAAGTCCACACAAGGCTGGAATGCGATTTCACTCCTGAAGCTGCTCTGTTGACTCCGCACGGATCCAACCGTGCCAGGCACCTATATCTGGGTCTCGTTTTCCCGCCAAACAGGTGTCCAGCGTTCTCTTTCCCTAGAGAACGGAAAACGAAACTCAGTTTTCTCCAGATGTGAGACTCCCTAGATTTTCCCAAGGGAAGCATGGCTAATCAGTGTCTTGTTTAGCTGCAATTCTCAGACTCCTGCGAATCTGCTCCCTTTCTCTCCTTTCCGCAGTATAGGACTGTCTCCTGGCAAAAGGAGGTGAGGATTGCTCAAGGTCTTTTTTAATTGCTTCTTGGGCAAAAACATCAACATCAGGCATCTGAAAGGATTCCGGCTGTTGTTGATCCGGAGAAAACCCCATGTTTTCATCCTCATCTGCCACAGGGACACTAGGAGCGGGACTACAAGGCCCATGAGTCATCACACATATGGTGGGACCCAAAGCAAGATGCTTTTGGCTAGAATTTTTTGGAAGAAAGATACTACCCAAGCTAGAGTTTGGTCTGATCTAATATTGGAGACATACACTGAGAATAAATGCTGGCAGATTCTCTCTTGTCTGTCTCTCTTTTATTACATTCATGGAAGGACTTTGAGTTGTTTCCACTCTGTGGGAGGCTTTGGCATGGGCGTGATTTTTCCTTTCTTAAATTGGCTTCATCAGAACCTTGTCCAAAGTGTGTCTCTTTTCTAAAACATGCTGCAGGGGTGTTTGCAGCACATTCCAAAATGCAAAACGTACACCGTGGTGATATATTCCTTTTGGGTTGGCTGAACAATGTTTGCATATTTTGCATTTTTTTGTTTTGTTGTATTTTGCTAAAAACAAAGGCGCTTAGAAGCAGGATGCAAAAAAAAAGGATTTGCATTTGAGCATTTGACCTCGCACACATTTGCCTACGCCATCAACGCATAAACAGGATGTTGGATAGGAAAAGACGGGGGTCCGGGCAGGAAGAGAAGGGTGTGGAGGTGGGAAGTGATGCGCCATAAAGCAAGACCCAAATGGACTAGGTTTCCCCCCACTGTATATATGGCACAGATGTCATCATTCTGGTTGAAAATGTGCTATTCTGCAAGGAATAGAAGCGTTTGATATTAATCCATTTGGGATTTCAAAGCATGCCTGTAATATTACCAATAATAGAGAAAATAATAAATGTACCATATATTCTCGAGTATAAGCTGACCCAAATATAAGCCAACCAGGACTCTCACCTGAATATAAGCCGAGGGGGGCTTTTTCAATCTTAAAAAGAGGGCTGAAAAACTAGGCTTATACTCGAGTATATACAGTAAGTAGATAAATCAAGGCTATTCCTAATAATAATACATTTGGAAAGGATGTCATTGGCCATCGAGTCCAACCCCGAGATTCAATGGAGGAACTCCAGCAAGTAACTGAAGTAAGACTGAAGCCCCTTCTACTGCCATATAATACAGATGATCAAAGCCGATAATCCACATTATTCTTTGAAGCCCTAAAGCCCTGCACTCTCTTGCTACCATTCCCTCAGACGCTCACTCTTAACTCAAAACTCTGCTTGTATGTCAAAGCAAAAGACAGTAAAAACTATTGTTCTTAACATTCTTAAGTTTGGACACTCGTAAGTACAGGTTCCACTGCATATGATTTGCTTTCTGTTTGTTGGATGCTTTCAAGTCATTTCTGACTTATGGTGATACGAAGGCAAATATATTATGGGTATTTTTTGGACAAAATTTGTTTAGAGAGGGTTTGCCTTTGCTTTCCTCTAAGGCTGAGAGAGTGTGGCGCAGTGCATTTCCATGGCCGAGTAGGAATTCGAACCCTGGTCTCCAGAGGCCTCATCCAACACCCAAACTGGTGCACCAGCCCGGTTCTCATGATTTCCTAACAGTAATTCAAATTTCTATCCTGTTCATCAGCTTCCTCTTGTTGGAGTATGGTTGTATTTGTATGAAATGTAAATCAAGTGTTTACTGCTGATGAGCAAGAGTGTGTATTTTTCAGTAATGAAATAGTTAACAGCAGGCTAGTTTTGACTGACAGCCTGTTGTGATTGCTATGACCTATCAGGCATGACTTCCGGGGGTCGGAACTTCCTCTGGACAGAGGAATGTGTTTCTTATCTTATCTGTTGTGTTCCGGCGTTGAGCATTCGCTGGAGATGGACTATGATGCTATGCTCTGAAGCCGAGAAATGCAACTGTAAATAGATTATGTAAATAAAGTTAATCAACAGTTGGACTTCGCCTGCTGGAGTTTTTCTTGACCAGTGCTGATTCTCCACATGGGAATACAGTCTGGAGAAGGAGGTGAGACCAGGATGATGAATTTTGGAATCCACTCTGCACCCCATCATCCCCTGACAGTTAACACCTCCCAAACAGAAGATGCCTCCAGGCAACAGAGGCCAGGCCACCACTATGCAGATACCCTAACTGATTTACTTTTTTATTATTTATTTACAGTATTTCTATTGCACCCTTCTCACCCCGAAGGGGACTCAGGCCGGATCACATTATACACACACAGGGCAAACATTCAATGCCCATAAACACATCAAACAGAGACCGAAACAGACAGACGCAGAGGCAATTTAACCTTCTCCTGAGGAGATGTTCGATTCAGGCCACAAGGGGGAGCAGCTGCTTCATCATCCACTCTGACGGCACTTCCTCATTCCAAGTCGTAAATTAGTTAAACTTGCCTCCCCACTTTTATAAGTGGTACCTTATTTCCTACTTGATAGATGCAACTATCTTTCGGGTTGCTAGGTCAGCAACGAGCAGGGGCTATTTTTTATTTTTAATTGACGGGTGCTCACCCTGCCATGGGCTGGCCTCGAACTCATGACCTCATGGTCAGAGTGATTTATTGCAGCTGCTCAACAGCCTGGCGCAGCTTCATGGCCACTAGTACTCAATGCTATTTAAGCTTGCTAATTGGAATATTATAATAATAATAATAATAATAATAATAATAATAATAATAATAATAATAATAATTTTATTCTTATACCCCGCCCCATCTCCCCAAAGGGACTCGGGGCGGCTTACATGGGGCCAACCCCGGACAGAACAATATAAAAACAAAACAATAAAACCAATCAATTAACACACTTGTTTTAAACAGACACGGGTTCTTTCTCCCACAGATATACATACACTCCACTTGCCTCACTGCCAACAGAACATCTGTCAACGCCAGCCACAGATGCAGGTGAAATGTCAGGAGAGAATGCTACTGGAACATGACCATACAGCCCAAAAACTCACAGCAACCCAGCTAACTTCTCCTAGAGTTTGTCCTAGTTTCTTTTCCAAGCTTTGGAGCAAACAATATTTTTGGGATGAGTCCTTTGCCCCTCCTAGAGTTTGGCCCAGTTTTTCTTTCCTAACCAAGCCTTTCCAACTGCCGGAGGGGCTTTGCAGGGAAATATACGTTCTCCAGGGCTGCTTCCCAGTGCAAATTCCACCTTTAGAATAGAAGCCAGGCGAGGATTTGGACGCAGGAGATGCACTTGATCATCGTCATCATCAATCAAACCGATTGACTTGTTGTTGGGAAGAGAAGAGAGAGAGCCTTTGTGCAAAAGGAGGGCAGGGTGTGAGTAACCGGAATGTAGAGCATCCTTATCAGGTAAGCGTTGCAGGCCAAGGCTTGCCGAGAGACACATTCCCACCGGGTTTGCAAACTTGGGCCTGGGCCATAGCCTTGAAGGAGAGGCAGGGACCATGGATTGCTTATCATTTCGTGGATGGCAAGCTCTTTTCCTGACCTCAGGTTTTCTATCTGCCAGAACTTTATTGCTAACACTTAGCCTAAAGTGGCATCCTGTACAATACATAAAGGGTCCAGAGTGTAGAATTAATGCACCACTTTGCCTCCCCTGGGTCAATGCAATGGACTCTTGGGAGTTCTAGTTTGGGCAAGGCACCAGTACTCTTGGGAAGAGAAGGACAGGGACCTTGTAAAACTACAGCTCCCTAGATTCCATAGCATTGAATCTGCCCCGAGTCCAAGTTTTATTATTATTATTATTGACACAACGACGTTGTATGACACAGCAAACAAGATAGATATGCTGGGTTTCGTTTCACAAAATCACAAGTCGAACACTTCCCAAGTGTCTAGGACTGTGTGATGTATTTTCGGATGATGCGTGCAGATCCCAGTAGGGTGGCCTTTTGCAGTTGGCAGATCGTGATTTTGTCAATGTCTATTGTTTCCAAATGCCGGCTGAGATCTTTCGGCACTGCACCCAGCGTGCCCATCACCACCGGGACCACCTGCACTGGTTTCTGCCAGAGTCTTTGCAGTTCAATCTTGAGGTCCTGATAGCGGCTGAGTTTTTCCTGTTGTTTTTCGTCAATGCGACTGTCACCTGGGATGCCAACATCAATGATCCAAACCTTGTTCTTTTCCACAACTGTGATGTCTGGTGTATTGTGTTCCAGAACTTTGTCAGTCTGGATTCGGAAGTCCCACAGTATCTTTGCGTGCTCATTTTCCAATACTTTTGCAGGTTTGTGATCCCACCAGTTCTTTGCTGCTGGGAGGTGGTACTTGAGGCATAAGTTCCAATGGATCATTTGGGCCACATAGTTGTGCCTCTGTTTGTAGTCTGTCTGTGCAATTTTCTTACAGCAGCTGAGGATATGATCAATGGTTTCATCTGTTTCCTTGCACAGTCTGCATTTTGGGCCTCAGCTGAGGAGCAGAACTAAGAGCACCTAACCCATTAGCATTATGGAGAATCAAACCCAAACGAAGTCTATACTGGCTCGGTCGTCGCCCAGGATAAAAAGAACCGCGGTGGATGCTGCTGATTCTGGACATCCATCGACAAGTGGGCTACGGAATCATCAAAACCCAAATGAACAGTCACAGAAGCGGCAGAAATACACAATGCCAGAAAACCGCACAATTATTATTATTATTATTATTATTATTATTATTATTGACACAACAACATTGTATGACACAGCAGACAAGATAGATATGCTGGATTTCGTATCACAAATCACAAGTCCAACACCTCCCAAGCGTCTAGGACTGTGTGATGTATTTTCGGATGATAATAATAATAATAATAATAATATAATAATAAATTTTATTCTTATATCCCGCCCCATCTCCCCGAAGGGACTCGGGGCGGCTCACAGCAATAATAAAAACAGTGACAAATTACACATTGTAAAATCAAATATGAAAAGCAGTCATACAATCAATACATACATCACATGTTAAAAACAAGGAGCTAAACATATTGATGCGCGCCGATCCCAGTAGGGTGGCCTATTATTATTATTATTATTATTATTATTATTATTATTATTATTATTATTATTATTATTATTATTATTGAGCCATGGTAGTTAAAGTGTTCTCAAACTGCATTAACTTGGCAGTGTAGACCAGGCGTGGGCATGTTTTGGACTTCAACTTCCACAATTCCTAACAGTCTACACAGAGAAACCATTGAAATCCATATGCATGTGGACAATTTCGACAGAAAGGAGGGAAAAAAAACCATGAAAATGAATAAAATCTGGCTACCAGTATGGAAAAACTCTAAAATCAGGACAGTAAATAATGGACTACACTCAGAAAGCAGGGAAATTCCAGACATGAAACAATCAAGTGCCAGTTAACACGTCCCAAACAGAAGATGTCTCCAGGCAACAACAGCCAAGCTACCTCTATGCGGATACCCTCAGATTGACTTTGCAAACTTCATGGCGTCTCAAATGCTAATTCAAGCTTGCTGATTGCAACATTTGCACTTGCTTCAAACAGACAAGGTTTCTTTCTTCCATCCTGGACATTATTCCACAGGTATATATGTGTGTGCGTGTGTGTACACACCCACACTCCACTCTCTACCTCTATGCAGATACCCTCACTGATTGACTTTGCAAACTTCAGGGCTCTTCAAATGCTAATTTAAGCTTGCTCATTGCAACATTCGCACTTGTTTCAAACATAAAAGGGTTCTTTCTTCCTCCCTGGACATTATTCTTGCTACCTCTGTGCAAATACCCTCACTGATTGACTTTGCAAACTTCATGGCGTCTCAAATGCTAATTCAAGCTTTCTTATTACAACATTCACACTTGCTTCAAACAGAAAAGGGTTCTTTATCCCACCCTGGACATTATTCCACCGATACACACACACACACAAACACACACACACACTGCACTTGCTACCTCTGTGCAGATACCCTCACTGATTGACTTTGCAAACATCATGGCTCCTTAAATGCTAATTTACGCTTGCTCATTGAAACATTCACATTTGCTTCAGACAAGGCTTCTTTCTCCCACCCTGGACATTACTCCACAGATATATATACACACTCCACTTACCTCATTTTCAACAGAACCTCTGAAGATGCCAGCCACAGATGCAGGTCAAACGTTAGGAGAGAATGCTGTTAGAACACAGCCATACAGCCCCCCAAATTCACAACACTTAAGAGTCTGTTTTTAAAAGTGTGTTGTGAGGAAAATCTTTATGAACTTAAGAGAGAAAAACGCAGTCCACACTCACCTGCCTTCCCTTGATCTGTCCATCGAATCAAACTGTTTCCTCAACCACCTGAGAAGAGAGGAAAGAAATCAAAACTTAGCAGAGGGAGACATAAATGGACAAAGCAACCGTGGGGTTGTTATCTACTCTGGGGTGACAGCTAGTAGAGAGGAATGGCTGCAAAATTAACTCTTCTGCAAAGCACAATGAACCTGTACAAAAATGGTTCAGACATACAAACACAGAAGATCAAGGCTGTTCAGTCTAGGCATGGGCCAACTTTGGCCCTCCAGGTGTTTTGGACTTCTACGATTCCTAACAGCTGGTAGGCTGTTAGGAATTGTGGGAGTTGAAGTCCAAAACACCTGGAGGGCCCAAGTTGGCCCATGCCTGATCAAGAACCCGCCAGTGCCTGAACTAGAACCCGCACATGCCTGATCTAGAACCTGCCTTGACGATGTACAATGCGTGCCCTGCTTAAATGCACCGAAGTCTGTTTTTGTCCATTTTGTCTCCCTTACCTTTCGATATGGAGAGGAGACGGTGCTCGCTGCGTGTCAGTCACCAACCAATTCAGGCCTGCCACCCAGAGATTGACGTCGTCTTCGCAAAACGCTGAGGAAGAGAAGGTAATAGGCAAATTATTATTTTACAATAATAAATATAATATGAATATAAAAGTAAGATAAAGGAGGTAGGGAAGAAGAGCGACATCTTCCAACACCCGTAGTCCTAAAGAACACAGACACATCAGGGTTGAAGCCACATTCCTCACCCTAAAAATAGTAAATCCAGTCACCTTGTTTACACAAGAAATTGGAATCACAGCCCTTCAAAGGTTTCCAAAATGCACTAGCCCTCGTTTAATCAATACATTGTTTCCAATACTTTAGGTAATCAGGACCTTATGATAAAATAGTGGGGAAGTACGTGCAAATATCTTCCAAGAGGGTTGCTGTGAAATTTTCAGGCTGTATGGCCATGTTCCAGCAACATTCTCTCCTGATGTTTCACCTGCATCTGTGGCTAATGGCATCTTCAGATGGACAATGAGGCAAGTGGAGTGTATCTATACCTGTGGAATAATGTCCAGGGTGGGAGAAAGAACCCATGTCTGTTAAAGTAAATGTGAATGTTGTAATTAGCAAGCTTGAATTAGCATTGAGTGGCCATGAAGCTACAAAGTCAATCAGGGAGGGTATCTGCATAGCCTGGCTGTTGTTGCCTGGAGGCACCCGTTTGGGACATGTTAACTGGAACTGGATTGTTTGCTGTCGGGACTTCTTCTGTTTCTGAGTGGTAATCTTTATTTACTGTCTTGATTATGGTGTTTTTTAATACTGGTAACTTAACTATAGCAGAGCACATGATAAACCAACCTGGACACAGAATATTATTTGAGAAAACAAAAATGCTGGGCCACTCTGACAACCACCATGTCAGACTACACAGAGAAGCCACTGAAATCCACAGGCAGGTGAACAATTTTAACAGAAAGGAGAAAACAATGAAAATAAACAAAACCAGTGTTAAAAAAAAAGTAAATAAAGACTACTCAGAAACAGGGGCAATTTCAGACAGCAAACAATCAAGTGCCCATTAACACCTCCCAAATAGAGGATGCCTGCAGGCAACAGAAGCCAGGCTACTTCTAGACAGATGCCCTCAAAGATTGACTTTGCAGCTAATCCACTCAAATGCTAATTTTCAAGCTTGCTAATTGCAATATTCACAGTTGCTCTAAACAGACAAGGGTTCTTTCTCCCACCCTGGACATTTCATTCATACCCACACACACACACACACACACACACACACACACACACACACACACACACAAATGCTTCACTGACATGTCAACAGAATCTCTGAAGTTCTATTGCACAAGCTCCAACCCTCCAAATTCCAATATTTATAACTGTTCAGGCTATTGATTATTTGATGATGTTGTTTTACATTGTTATAATGCTGTTATATTGTATTGATTCATGTTTTAATCTATGATTGATCGGGCTTGTCCCCATGTAAGCCGCCTGGAGTTCCTTCAGGAAGATGGAGGCGGGATATAAAAATAAAGTTGTTGTTGTTATTGTTGTTAGTATTGATACAAAGACATAGTATGACACAGCAAACGAGACGTATATGCTGGATTTCGTATTACAAAATCACAAGTCGAACACTTCCCAAATGTTTAGGACTGTGTGAGATTATTATTATTATTATTATTATTATTATTATTATTATTATTATTATTATTATTATTACAGTAGAGTCTCACTTATTATCTTGGATAATAAGGAGGGATTAAGGAAAAGCCTATGAAACATCAAATTAGGTTAAGATTTTACAAATTAAGCACCAAAACATCACGTTATACAACAAATTTGACAGAAAAAGTAATTCAATAGGCAGTAATGTTATGTTGTAATTACTGTATTTACGAATTTAGCACCAAAATATCACGATGTATTGAAAACATTGACTACAAAAATGCCTTGGATAATCCAGAACCTTGGATAAGCGAGTCTTGGATAAGTGAGACTCTACTGTATTATTGTTATTATTACTATTATTGACACAACGACATTGTATGACACAGCAAACAAGATGTATATGCTGGATTTCGTATCACAAAATCACAAGTCGAACACTTCCCAAGTGTCTAGGACTGTGTGATGTATTTTCGGATGATGCATGCAGATCCCAGTCGGGTGGCCTTTTGCAGTTGGCAGATGGTGATTTTGTCAATGTCTATTGCTTCCAAATGCCGGCTGAGATCTTTTGGCACAGCACCCAGTGTGCCCATCACCACCGGGACCACCTGCACTGGTTTCTGCCAGAGTCTTTGAAGTTCAATCTTGAGGTCCTGATAGCGGCTGAGTTTTTCCTGTTGTTTTTCATCAATGCGACTGTCACCTGGGATGGCAACATCAATGATCCAAACCTTGTTCTTTTCCACAACTGTGATGTCTGGTGTGTTGTGTTCCAGAACTTTGTCAGTCTGGATTCGAAAGTCCCACAGTATCTTTGCGTGTTCATTTTCCATTACCTTTGCTGGTTTGTGATCCCACCAGTTCTTTGCTACTGGGAGGTGGTACTTGAGGCACAAGTTCCAATGAATCATTTGGGCCACATAGTTGTGCCTCTGTTTGTAGTCTGTCTGTGCAATTTTCTTACAGTAGCTGAGGATATGATCAATGGTTTCGTCGGTTTCCTTGCAGAGTCTGCACTTTGGGTCATCAGCTGATTTTTCGATCTTGGCCTGAATTGCATTTGTCCTGATGTCTTGCTCCTGGGCTGCACGGATCAGGCCTTCTGTCTCCTTCTTCAGGGTCCCATTCATGAGCCAGAGCCAGGTCTTCTATTATTATTATTATTATTATTATTATTATTATTATTATTATTATTATTAATTGCTTTTGTTCTGATGGCTTGCTCCTGGGCTGCAAGGATCAGGCCTTCTGTCTCATAGAATCATAGAATCATAGAATAGTAGAGTTGGAAGAGACCACATGGGCCATCTAGTCCAACCCCCTGCTAAGAAGCAGGAAATCGCATTCAAAGCACCCCCGACAGATGGCCATCCAGCCTCTGCTTAAAAGCCTCCAAGGAAGGAGCCTCCACCACAGCCCCGGGGAGAGAGTTCCACTGTCGAACAGCTCTCACAGTGAGGAAGTTCTTCCTGATGTTCAGGTGGAATCTCCTTTCCTGTAGTTTGAAGCCATTGTTCCGTGTCCTAGTCTGCAGGGCAACAGAAAACAAGCTTGCTCCCTCTTCCTTATGACTTCCCTTCACATATTTGTACATGGCTATCATGTCTCCTCTCAGCCTTCTCTTCTGCAGGCTAAACATGCCCAGCTCTTTAAGCCGCTCCTCATAGGGCTTGTTCTCCAGACCCTTAATCATTTTAGTCGCCCTCCTCTGGACGCTTTCCAGCTTGTCAACATCTCCCTTCAACTGTGGTGCCCAGAATTGGACACAGTATTCCAGGTGTGGTCTGACCAAGGCAGAATAGAATAAGGGGGAGCAGGACTTCCCTGGATCTAGACGCTATTCCCCTATTGATGAGGCCAGAATCCCATTGGCTTTTTTAGCAGCCGCATCACATTCCTGGCTCATGTTTAACTTCTTCCCCACGAGGACTCCAAGGTCTTTTTCGCACACACTGCTGTCAAGCCAGGCGTCCCCCATTCTGTATCTTTGATTTCCATTTTTTCTGCCGAAGTGAAGTATCTTGCATTTGTCCCTGTTGAACTTCATTTTGTTAGTTTCGGCCCATCTCTCTAGTCTGTCAAGATCGTTTTGAATTCTGCTCCTGTCTTCTGGAGTGTTAGCTATCTCTCCCAGTTTTGTGTCGTCTGCAAACTTGATGATCGTGCCTTCTAACCCTTCGTCTAAGTCGTTAATAAAGATGTTGAACAGAACCGGGCCCAGGACGGAGCCCTGCGGCACTCCACTTGTCACTTCTTTCCATGATGAAGACGACGCATTGGTGAGCACCCTTTGGGTTCGTTCGCTTAGCCAATTACAGATCCACCTAACCGTAGTTTTGTCTAGCCCACATTTTACTAGTTTGTTTGCCAGAAGGTCGTGGGGGACTTTGTCGAAGGCCTTACTGAAATCCAGGTACGCTACATCCACAGCATTCCCTGTATCGACCCAACTCGTAACTCTATCGAAAAAAGAGATCAGATTAGTCTGGCATGACTTGTTTTTGGTAAATCCGTGTTGACTATTAGCAATGACCGCATTTGTTTCTAAGTGTTCGCAGACCACTTCCTTAATGATCTTTTCGAG
Organism: Anolis carolinensis; assembly: GCF_035594765.1. NCBI lineage: Eukaryota > Metazoa > Chordata > Lepidosauria > Squamata > Anolidae > Anolis > Anolis carolinensis. The sequence goes on along the minus strand of NC_085844.1, from coordinate 4,816,292 downwards.
AATTTTGCCTGGTATTGATGTGAGGCTGACCGGACGGTAATTGTTTGGGTCGTTCTTTTTTCCCTTCTTGAAGATAGGGACCACATTCGCCCTCCTCCAATCTGCTGGGACTTCTCCCGTTCTCCAAGAACTCTCGAAGATAATTGCCAGTGGTTCTGAAATAACTTCCGCTAGTTCCTTCAGTACTCTTGGGTGTAGCTGATCTGGCCCTGGGGACTTGAATTCGTTTAGAGAGCCCATGTGTTCCTGGACAACTTGTTTCCCTATTTGGGGTTGGATTTCCCCCAATCCTTCGTCCATTCCGTGTTGCTGAGGTTGAAGATGGCTTTCTTTTTCTGAGAAGACCGAGGCAAAGAAGGCATTAAGTAGTTCTGCCTTTTCCCTGTCCCCTGTCGCCATCACCCCATCTTCTCCTTGCAATGGCCCTATCGCCTCCTTTTTCTTCCTTTTTCTACCAACGTAAGCAAAAAAGCCTTTTTTGTTGTTTTTTATGTCCCTGGCAAGCCTGAGCTCATTTTGCGCTTTAGCCTTGCGAACCTTTTCCCTACAGGTGTTGGCTATACGTTTGAATTCTTCTTTGGTGATTTCTCCCCTTTTCCACTTCTTGTGCATGTCACTTTTGAGCTTTAGCTCAGTTAGAAGTTCTTTGGACATCCATTCTGGCTTCTTTGCACTTGTCTTATTTTTCTTCTTTGTTGGCACTGTTTGCATTTGCGCCTTGAGTATTTCACTTTTGAAAAACTCCCATCCATCCTTAACTCCCTTGTTTTTTAATATCGGCGTCCATGGAATGCCGCTCAGTAATTCCTTCATTTTTTGGAAGTCAGCTCTCTTAAAGTCCAGAATGCGTGTTTGACTTGTCTTAGTTTCAGCATTCCTTTGTATTGCAAACTGCAGGAGCACATGGTCACTTGCCCCTAAGGATCCAACCACTTCAACTGTATTGATCAGGTCTTCCACATTTGTTAAGATTAGATCAAGAGTTGCTGATCCCCTTGTTGCCTCTTCTACCTTCTGGACCATAAAATTATCTGCAAGGCAAGTGAGGAATTTGTTGGACTTTGTACTCTTGGCTGAGTTTGTTTTCCAGCAGATATCGGGATAATTGAAATCGCCCATGACTACTATATCTCTTCTTTGTGCCTGTTTGGTCAGCTGTTGACAGAAGGCTTCATCAAGTCCTTCATCCTGACTCGGAGGTCTGTAGTAGACACCCACGACAAGATCTTTTTGAGTCCCGGTTCCCTTGATTCTTATCCAGATGCTTTCAAGCTGGTTTCCCGGATTACAGTCTTGCATTTCTTCTGCAACGTAACTGTTTTTGACATATAAAGCTACTCCCCCTCCTCTCCCCTTTGTTCTATTTCTGTGAAAGAGGTTATAGCCCTCAATGGTTAAATTCCAGTGATGGGAGTCCTCCCACCAGGTTTCAGTGATGCCTATGACATCGTATGTGTGGTGCTGTGCTAGGAGTTGGAGTTCGTCTTGCTTATTTCCCATGCTCTGAGCATTAGTGTAAAGACATGTAAGCCCCTGTGACCTCCCCTCGAACTGTTTATTTGGGATTATTGTGCTCTCTGTACTTGGTCCTTGCTGTGTTTGTGCAGCCCTCCGTTTAGCCTTTCGGCGGTTCCCTGTGGTCGTGGGTAATATAGTGTTCGCCAGGCTGTTGTTCCCCTCCCCCAGTGGATCTAGTTTAAAGTGCGCCTGATGAGGTTTGTGAGTCTGTGTGCAAAAAGATGTTTTCCTACTTGTGTGAGATGCACCCCATCGCTTGCCAGTAGTCCATCCTCTTGGAAGAGTAGACCATGGTCAAGGAAGCCAAAATGCTCCTCTTGACACCATTTTCTGAGCCAGTTATTGACCTGTACTATTTTTCCGGCCCTTGTAGAGCCGTGTCCTACAACAGGGAGGAGGGATGAAAAGATCACATGTACATTATACAGTTTTAGCTTTGTTCCCAGAGCTCGAAAATCATTTGTGATCTTTTGAAAAGTATGCCTAGCGGTGTCATTGGTACCTACATGAATCAACATAAGGTGGGGAGGGTGATGGGGCTTTAGGAGCCTGCTGAGCCTCTGAGTGATATGGTGTATTTTTGCCCCTGGGAGGCAGCATGTTTCTCGAGCCATCCCATCCGGTCTGGAAATGATGGCTTCCGTTCCTCTAAGGAGGGAGTCACCTACTACCAAGACCTGTTTCCTTTGAGGATTGACAGGGTCCCTTTTGTGCAAGACAGTGTGTATGTCCCCTGAAGAGTGTTCCTGTTGAAGTGAATCATGTAGGTGTAAAGTGTTGACCTCCTCCTCAACATCCCCAGTGCATTCATCAATGACAATCCATTGAGATACATCCGAGAGCCCATTACTCTCCCAAGGATGTTCCTGTTGCTCCTGGTCTATGATTGGGGATGGAGCATTTGCATGATTACATAAGTGTGACTGTGGTGATGCACTGTCCCCGTCAGGGCTATCCCCTGCGCATTGATCCAGGGTGGTCCACTGAGTGGTATCTAAGAAACTGTGGTCCTCCACAAGATGTGTTTCCTGACTGTATGTTAATGATGTAAGAATTTCAAATCTGTTGTGTAAATGCAGCTGAGCAGAGGAGTTCTGCGGAAGCTGCCTGGTCCTGCGTCTCCTTCTATGGGTGACCTCCTTCCAAGCCTGAGGGTTGTCTACCTTTGAGTTGATCTCCCCATAAGGTTCCTGATCATGGTCTTGGTGGTGTTGGTGTGATGCAGGCTGCTGATCTACAGCAGCGTGTTGTGCAGTGTCCAAGAAGAGCTCGAGTGCCTGAATGTCCTTAAGGGTCTTAATACGGTGCTCGAGCTGTTGGATCCTCTGCTCCATCAGAGTCATCTGTTTGCATTTGGAGCAGATGTAGTTGTCTAGTTTTTGTGTGAAAAAGCGGAACATGCCACAGCTGGTGCATGTGATGGGAATGTTTTGCTTTTGTTGCATCTCTTGGTGAGCGTGGTGGCCAAGTGGGATCTTTGTACAGTTAAGTAATATGCACGCACTTTATGTGCAAACTGCAACAAACCACCTCTTTGTGTATTTGTTTATGTTGCTTTGTTTCCTGTATGTACTGCAAAGGATAGTTAGTAAAGGTGCCTGGCAAATAAAGCTTTCCCAGAAACTCAATTAACAGGGGACAATGCCTGCTGTCAATCAACTTAAGTACCTGGCTCTCTTTCAACACAACAGTCACACAACAGTTAGACTTTGACCACAGGAGCCAAGCCCACACTCAGTTTAAAATCTTAGCCAAATCTTAGCCAAATCCTACCTGAAGCCAGGGAGCAAAAATGTCCTCCTGCTGCCTCTGCTTCTGCGAGAATCAACTGCCCTTCTGGGATCAGGCTCTGGCAGAAACTCACACTGGCAAATAAAGCTTTCCCAGAAACTCAATTAACAGGGGACAATGCCTGCTGTCAATCAACTTAAGTACCTGGCTCTCTTTCAACACAACAGTCACACAACAGTTAGACTTTGACCACAGGAGCCAAGCCCACACTCAGTTTAAAATCTTAGCCAAATCTTAGCCAAATCCTACCTGAAGCCAGGGAGCAAAAATGTCCTCCTGCTGCCTCTGCTTCTGCGAGAATCAACTGCCCTTCTGGGATCAGGCTCTGGCAGAAACTCACACTGGCAAATAAAGCTTTCCCAGAAACTCAATTAACAGGGGACAATGCCTGCTGTCAATCAACTTAAGTACCTGGCTCTCTTTCAACACAACAGTCACACAACAGTTAGACTTTGACCACAGGAGCCAAGCCCACACTCAGTTTAAAATCTTAGCCAAATCTTAGCCAAATCCTACCTGAAGCCAGGGAGCAAAAATGTCCTCCTGCTGCCTCTGCTTCTGCGAGAATCAACTGCCCTTCTGGGATCAGGCTCTGGCAGAAACTCACACTGGCAAATAAAGCTTTCCCAGAAACTCAATTAACAGGGGACAATGCCTGCTGTCAATCAACTTAAGTACCTGGCTCTCTTTCAACACAACAGTCACACAACAGTCAGACTTTGACCACAGGAGCCAAGCCCACACTCAGTTTAAAATCTTAGCCAAATCTTAGCCAAATCCTACCTGAAGCCAGGGAGCAAAAATGTCCTCCTGCTGCCTCTGCTTCTGCGAGAATCAACTGCCCTTCTGGGATCAGGCTCTGGCAGAAACTCACACTGGCAAATAAAGCTTTCCCAGAAACTCAATTAACAGGGGACAATGCCTGCTGTCAATCAACTTAAGTACCTGGCTCTCTTTCAACACAACAGTCACACAACAGTTAGACTTTGACCACAGGAGCCAAGCCCACACTCAGTTTAAAATCTTAGCCAAATCTTAGCCAAATCCTACCTGAAGCCAGGGAGCAAAAATGTCCTCCTGCTGCCTCTGCTTCTGCGAGAATCAACTGCCCTTCTGGGATCAGGCTCTGGCAGAAACTCACACTGGCAAATAAAGCTTTCCCAGAAACTCAATTAACAGGGGACAATGCCTGCTGTCAATCAACTTAAGTACCTGGCTCTCTTTCAACACAACAGTCACACAACAGTTAGACTTTGACCACAGGAGCCAAGCCCACACTCAGTTTAAAATCTTAAAGTCTCCTTCTTCACGGTCCCATTTATGAGCCAGAGCCAGGTCTTCTATTATTATTATTATTATTATTATTATTATTATTATTATTATTATTATTAATTGCTTTTGTTCTGATGGCTTGCTCCTGGGCTGCAAGGATCAGGCCTTCTGTCTCCTTCTTCAGGGTCCCATTCATGAGCCAGAGCCAGGTCTTCTATTATTATTATTATTATTATTATTATTAATTGCTTTTGTTCTGATGGCTTGCTCCTGGGCTGCAAGGATCAGGCCTTCTGTCTCCTTCTTCACGGTCCCATTCGTGAGCCAGAGCCAGGTCTTCTATTATTATTATTATTATTATTATTATTATTATTATTATTATTATTATTACTATTATTATTAATTGCTTTTGTTCTGATGGCTTGCTCCTGGGCTGCAAGGATCAGGCCTTCTGTCTCCTTCTTCAGGGTCCCATTCATGAGCCATAGCCAGGTCTTCTATTATTATTATTATTATTATTATTAATTGCTTTTGTTCTGATGGCTTGCTCCTGGGCTGCAAGGATCAGGCCTTCTGTCTCCTTCTTCAGGGTCCCATTCGTGAGCCAGAGCCAGGTCTTCTATTATTATTATTATTATTATTATTATTAATTGCCTTTGTCCTGATGTCTTGCTCCTGGGCTGCAAGGATCAGGCCTTCTGTCTCCTTCTTCAGGGTCCCATTCATGAGCCAGAGCCAGGTCTTCTATTATTATTATTATTATTATTATTATTATTATTATTATTATTATTAATTGCTTTTGTTCTGATGGCTTGCTCCTGGGCTGCAAGGATCAGGCCTTCTGTCTCCTTCTTCACGGTCCCATTCGTGAGCCAGAGCCAGGTCTTCTATTATTATTATTATTATTATTAATTGCTTTTGTTCTGATGGCTTGCTCCTGGGCTGCAAGGATCAGGCCTTCTGTCTCCTTCTTCAGGGTCCCATTCGTGAGCCAGAGCCAGGTCTTCTATTATTATTATTATTATTATTATTATTATTATTATTATTATTATTAGTTGCCTTTGTTCTGATGGCTTGCTCCTGGGCTGCAAGGATCAGGCCTTCTGTCTCCTTCTTCAGGGTCCCATTCGTGAGCCAGAGCCAGGTCTTCTCCTTATCAGCAGATGATGATGATGATGATGATGATTAGAAACTCAACAAGATGGTGCACAGCAGACACTCTGCTGGCTGTTGTATTGGATCACACATCGGACACTTCCCAAGTGTCTAGGAATGTTGTTGTTGTTGTTATTATTATTTTGAAAATGCCATTAGCCACAGATGCAGGCAAAACGTTAGGAGAGAATACAGCTGGAATACAGCCTGAAAATCTCACAGCAACCCATTCCTGCGATGCTTTGGACAAACTTTAGCTTGCATTTCTTGGAAAGGAAACGTATTATTTTGTCCGGAAGAGACTGCATCCTGTATTATCACTCAGCCCTGGCTTCAAGACAGACCTGTGGGCAGGTGCGCCACCGCCGCACCCCTTTGTGTTCGGGTTAGTCACCGGGAATTTATTTGTATTGGCCGGCAGCCCAGGCCAGGCAAAAACACCCTTTCCTCTCCAGATTTAGAACTAAACCGAAATAAGCCAGGCAAGGATCAAAATACAAAGTTTAGTGTGACAACCAAAAGTGAGACTAGTTTTATAAAAAACAACTTGCATCACCCTGAAACACTAGAAGCAAACAAAAAGCAGAAGTACAACTTGACTTTGTTAATATTGTGAATTTTTCTCATAGTAGGGAGTCGAAATGACAAAGAGGAGAAATCAAGCTTTTCTGGTTAGCTCTCCAGTTCATGTTCCCTCCTGTTATCTGTTTGGGTCCCATGCCAGGACTGCATAAACAAAGGGCGGTCCAATAGATAACATCTCCAGTTAAGTTCCAAAAATGCATAAACAAAGAACAGTCCAACGGATCAAGGAGGTGCATTTCTATTAAGTTCCAAAAATGCATCGGCAATGAAAGTAAAAATAATCATCTGAAAGCCACCTTGAGTCCCAATACTGGGGAAAATACATCAGGAACCATTGTTAAAACAATTAAAGTAATGGCTAAATAAGGCACGGGCAAATTTTGGACCTCCAGGTGTTTTGGACTTCAACTCCCACAATTCCTAACAGCCGGTAGGCTGTTAGGAATTGTGGGAGTTGAAGTCCAAAACACCCGGAGGTCCAAAATTTGCCCATGAGTCCCAATGTGAGGCAAAAACAATTAAAATATTTTTAATTGATTTTAATTGGGATTTTTAAAACACTGTTTATATTTAATCCTGTTTCAATGTTTGCATATTTGTATATTTCAAAATGGTATGCTAATGCTTTAATGTCTCCTGCGGGAGACATAAAGCAGGGTATAAATAATAATATTTCTTATGTATTTATTTACCGCGGCCTTCTCATCCCCAAGGGGATTTAGAAATGCCTTATAAGTAGGCAACAGTTTGATGCCGGATAACATACATACAAATTTTCTGGGCTGTCTGGCCATGTTCCAGAAGTATTCTCTTCTGATGTTTCGCCCACATCTATGGCAGGCATCCTCAGAGGTTGTGAGGTCTGTTGGAAACGAGGCAAGTGAGGTTTATATATCTGCGGAAAAATGTCTGGGGTGGGAGAAAGAACTCTTGTCTGTTGGAGGCAAGTGTGAATGTTGCAATTGGCCACCTTGATTAGAATTGAATAGCCTTACAGCTTCAAAACCTGGCTGCTTCCTGCCTGGGGGAATCCTTGGTTGGGAGGTGTTAGCTGGCCCCCTGATCTTCACAGAATCATAGAGTTGGAAGAGACCTCGTGGGCCATCCAGTCCAACCCCCTGCCAAAGAGGCAGGAAATTTGCATTCAATGCACCTCTCAACAAAGAATTCCCCCAGGCAGGAAGCAGCCAGTCTTTGAAGCTGCAAGGCTATTCAACGCAATTGCAACATTTACAGTTGCCTCCACCCTGGACATCATTCCACAGATATATAAACTTCACTTGACTAGCTTCCAACAGACCTCACAACCTCTGGGGATGCCTGTCCTAGAAGTGGGCGAAATGTCAGGAGAGAATGCTTCTGGAATATGGCCAGACAGGCTAGAAAACTCACAGCAATCCAATCCATCTAGCTGTTTTCACTTCTCCCTAAAAATTAACGTTATATAATGTCCAGGTGCAGGAAAATAGGTCTTACGAGAAGAAACAAGACAACAAATGTAATTTTGACCAAAACATAGCACTTGATGTTTTCTTCTAAGGCAGATGATAATGAATATCTAGGAATTACCTTACTGCCAGCTCTGAACAATTCATGGAGCACAGCAATAGAGCATTATTTGATAACACTGAATTAACCCTCTCCCAAAACCCATTTCTGTTGGAACTACTCTTTGTTTTCCAGGCTGCAAGTGTTTTCTTCAAATCATTATTGACAGAGAAAATCATCCCCAAATATGAAACAGCTGTGACTTGCTAAAACAAGATAGCTGTCTCCTTAACAATTGTGTTCTTTGGAAATATAACTGTATAAATATAAACATCTGTTTGGGGAAAGGTTGCAGTTGTCTCCTTTTGTAAAATCCAAACTTTTTGGAAAGTTACTTTTTAGGAGCTTCCAGCAAGGATGGCGATGGACGGTGATCATCTTTAGTCCAAAAGTAATTTTTCAAAGGGTTGTTCTATGTTTTCCGGGCTGTATGGCCATGTTCCAGAAGTATTCGCATAGGCAAACTGATGAAGAAACACAACCTACAAACTATCTACAGACTTACTAAGAAAATCCAACAAATACTACGTTCTGTGAAGGACAAGAGGGATCCTCTCACATCTGCAGGAGTCTACCGTATCCCATGCAGTCTACACTGGGACCAGCAAATGCAGCATTGCCCAAACACGGATCAAGGAACATGAAAGGCACTGCAGACTGATTCAGCCAGAAAAATCAGCCATAGCAGAGCACCTGATGAACCAACCTGGACACAGAATATTATTGGAGAACATCTCACAATCATCATGTCAGACTACACAGAGAAGCCATTGAAATCCACAAGCATGTGGACAATTCAACAGAAAGGAGGAAATCATGAACATGAACAAAATCTAGCTACCAGTATGAAAAAACTCCAAAATCAGAACAGTAAATAAGGAGCATCACTCTGAAAACAGAAGAATTCCAGACATGAATCAATCAGGGGCAGCTGACGACTCTGAGCAAAGGATTCCCCCAGGCCAGGTTATGAAGCTTGGAAGGCCATTTACTGCTAATCAAGGTGATTAATTACAACATTCACACTGGACTCCAACAGACAAGAGTTCCTTCTCCCACTCAGAAACTTCTACAGATATATAAACCTTCCTTGTTTCTCCATATACAGTACAGTCTCACTTATCCAAGCTAAATGAGCGTTGGATAAGCGAATATGTTGGATAATAAGGAGGGATTAAGGAAAAGCCTATGAAACATCAAATTAGGCTATGATTTTACAAATTAAGCACCAAAACATCATGTTATACAACAAATTTGACAGAAAAAGTAGTTCAATATGCAGTAATGTTATGTTGTAATTACTGTATTTACGAATTTAGAACCAACATATCACAATATATTGAAAACATCTATATATATAAAAGGGTAATGAAATTTCGGCCTAGGACAAAACAACAAAACTACACATCCCAGAAACACTAAACGTGGCAGCACAACCCCTCATCCATGCCTCTACGTTCATACAACAAAAAGAAAAGAAAAATAAAGTCCTAATTAGAGGGAGAGGAATTATTGTTTTTATCCAATTGCTGCCAATTAGAAGGCTAAGCTCCGCCCACTTCGTCTCCTAGTTGACTATAAAATGCATTGAATAATCCAGAAGCTTGGCTAATTTTTCAAAGCTTTATGCAGTATGGATGGAGACCTGTTACAATAAGATCTAACTTAGGAGAAAAAGCAAAGAATTCATGTGTGTGAAAGAAGTGGAACGACATTATGTATAAAACCCATGGTATGGGAAACACTTAGTTCACCGAGCATAGGCTTAACATGAAATTTACAGAGCAACCGCTTTACCGTTGTACTAATCAGATGTTCCTAGAACCCAAACAAACGTGGCGCTTTCTCTCGGAATGCCACACAAACCTATTATTAAGAGACAATATCTGCAATCTACTAATCCCAGCCATCTGCAACTGTGCAGAGTTTCCATTTACTCAACCGAAAGCAGAGGTTAGATCATCAAACGCTGCAGAGTGTTTCCACATTAATTGTGCTGCAGTGGACGTGGGAACGCCATTAATTATTTGATTTATATCACATCTCTCTCCAAATTGTAGTGTAGGATGACACCATCTGTTGTATAGGAATACACAACTAGAACACTTCTGATAGTGTCGTTGAAAACTTTCATGGTCAGAATTGCTGTGAGTTTTCCAGGCTGTCTGGCCATGTTCCAGAAGCATTCTCTCCTGACATTTCGTCCACATCTATGGCAGGCATCCTCAGAGGTTGTGAGGTCTGTTGGAAAATAGTGTCTTGGAATAGTTTCTCCCCACAGAGATGTTCAATGTGCTGTCAAAGGTTTTCATGGCCGGAAGACTAGTTTTCAACAAACTTCACAACCTCTGAGGATGCCTGCCATAGCTGTGGGCAAAACGTCAGGAGAGAATGCTTCTGGAACATGGCTATACAGCCCGGAAAACTCACAGGAACCCACTTTTGATAGTGTTCATCAACTTCTATTTAAATACCTCTCCTATACTGGGAGGACGACAGGATAAAAATAGAGGAAATAAATAATAGAATACTTGGCCCACTGTCCTTGAAGGCACATTTGTGTATTTGAATGGTATGCTGATGCTTTTATGTTCAGCCACTTTGAGTCTCCTTCGGAAGAGATAAAAAATGGGATAAATAAATATTATGATGATGATGATGATGATGATGATGATGATAATAATCTGAAGTGAGGTCACCAAAACCACGGTATCCATGATTTCCAGACATCAATTATTGTCATAATCTGTATTAATAAATTGCGACGATGTGAATACAAACATGCTGAAGAGTTTGTGTTTGATATTGAATAATATGGGGTGTCTTTTTCGTCTTATCGACTTGAGAAACTGCAAGTTGCTTCTGGAGTGAGAGAATTGGCCGTCTGCAAGGGCATTGCCCAGGGGATGTCCGGATGTTTTGATGTTTTACTATCCTTGTGGGAGGCTTCACTCATGTCCTTGCATGGGGAGCTGGAGCTAACTGAGGGAGCTCATCCGCACTCTCCCCGTATTCGAACCGGCAACCTTCATGTCAGCAACCCAACCTTCAGGTCAGCAGTCTTGTGGGCACAAGGGTTTAACCCACTGCGCCACTGAGGGCTTCATATGGGATGTGATCACCCACCTATTTTCACAACTATAGTGGGTTCTGGAACCAAAACCCCATGGATACAATGGTCCCACTGCATTTAATCATCAAATGGCTATTGCAATAGAAATATTTTTCCTAGCATGTACAGCTTGGCGAAAACCTGATTTGGTACAAAAACTCAAAAAGCATTAAATAACACTGTGTAACAAAATTTAAAAGAATTTGGCATTTCTGGTTTGAAAGTGTTATTTCCTGTTTCATTGTGCAGCACTTACTTTGAAAGTAGGTGTTCTACTCCCGAAACTTCATTTTTGTGGCATAAACTAGGTTGAATTGGTTGAGAAAATGTTTGTTAAACTGCAAAAGAACAGACATCCTGAAGCAGATTTTGCTATAGTTTTTCAATTGATATCTCAAGAGTCTCACCTAATTCAACATAGTTGCCACAAAAATGAAGTTTCTGGAGTAGAACAACTACTTTCAAAGTACGTATTCCACAATTAAACAAGAAAATAATAATGTGTTGTTGAAGGCTTTCATGGCCAGGATCACAGGGTTGTTGTGTGTTTTCCGGGCTGTCTGGCCATGTTCCAGAAGTATTCTCTCCTGACGTTTCGCCCACATCTGTGGCAGGCATCCTCAGAGGCTGTGAAGTATATTGGAAAAAAAATCACAACCTCTGAGGATGCCTGCCACAGATGTGGACGAAACGTCCGGAGAGAATACTTCTGGAACATGGCCATACTGCCCAGAAAACACACAACAACCCAGGAAAATAACACTTTCAAACTAGGAACAGAACAACCAGGGCAAGCTAACACCTCCCAACAAAGGATTCCCCCAGGCAGGAAGCAGCCAGGCTTTGAAACTGCAAGGCTATTCAATGGAAATCAAGGTGGTCAATTGCAACATTCACACTTGCCTAAAGCAGACAAGAGTTCTTTCTCCCACCCTGGACCTCATTCCACAGACAGGAAACTAATCAGGGCCAGCTAACACCTCCCAACAAAGGACTCCCCCAGGCAGGAAGCAGCAAGGCTATTCAGTGCTAATCAACATTCACACTTGCCTCCAACAGACAAGAGTTATTTCCCCCACCCTAGACATTTCACAGATCTATCAACCCCACTTGCCTAGTTTCCAACAGACCTCGCAACCTCTGAGGATGCCTACCTTAGATGTGGGCGAAATGTCAGGACAGAATGCTTCTGAAACATATAGCCTGGAAAACTCACAGCAACCTATGAAAGCCCTCGACAACACAGGAACAGAACGTTATAGTGTTACAAGCCCAATTGGTGCCAACACTGATATTGGCACCAGTTGATTTAAAAAATTCTGGGGACTATGTGATTTTATTAAAATTCTGTTATGCACATTATTGTAATGTACCTGAGAGTATTTTAACTCTTTCGACATCTTTATAACTCAAGGGCTCCGCGGAGCACAGTTTGAGATGACCTGCCATAACCCATGCCAAAGTACATGGCAGGATTAGGATGCGTCCCCCTGAATTCACGTATGTTTACACTTCACAACATACACATCCAAACCACTGACCAGCCACGCTCAACGTCTTCAGCCGGAAGTCCATTCCGTATAAGATGACAAAACACAAGGCGGAGTCCAGCTTCCGGGCATCTTCAGGGTAGCGCTCAAAGTCCCGGGAATTCTTCCCTGACCGGATCTCCTTAATTTCCCTAATATCCACTGCAGAGAAAGAAAACAAGAAAGATAGATCAACATATTAAAAGTTTTCAAAGACGCGCTAAGGTTGTAATGACTGCTGTGCAATGCTTTTCCTACCACAAAAGTCCTAGGGTATTTGAAATAAACCCGGCATGTATTCACACCCACCCTGCACAGCGGATCACAATCTTGCATTCTGCATTCATTAACCTGGAGTTGGCACCACCATCTGGTACCATATCGAGAGCCAATTCATAAGATTCCCACAGTGGCATTTAAATGGAATTAATTAATCTGGCATTTAAAAACCGCCCCATTAGGGTCTAATTTTCCGACATCTTTAATGCTATATAGCAGGCACTTGCTGTCTTCTGGGATTTAGTTCCAGGATATGAAAACGCATAGAAAGATGCTCAGTTTATTTACAGTGGTGTCCCTTATACAAAATGGCACCGATTCCATACCATTGGAATATATATTTGACTGGAGTTACACTTCAAAAATGTCCCTGTTCCAACTGACATACAAATTCAACTTAAGAATAAACCTACAGATAGTTTCTTGTTCATAACTTGGGACTGCCTGTATTTACAACGGCCTAATACAATGATTTCCCTCATATGTGAAATTGCAAAATCAAGGGTTGCTTTTGAGAATGCTTTTAAATATATATATATCTTTTCACTTCACTTTATTTCTTAATTAGTCGCTATCCACCAGAGTGCTCCGAGCGACTTACAATTTAAAATATCATTCCACAATATAAAACATTCAACATAAAAACATTCAACCTAAAAACATTCAACAGTGACTATTTGGCAAATTAGATCTGATTTACTTAAATGCACAACCAAACAGCCAAGTCTTGAGTGCTTTTCAAGCCACGGATGGTTGAATCCATGAATACAAAATCCATGGATAAGGAGGATCGACACGCCAATGAATCAAAATAATATTTCAAAATATTTGAACAGAAGAATAATGAATGGGTTTCTTGTTTTCATAGTTTTACCAAACTTATTATTTAGTCAAGTGTTATTGTGTTTTAGTTTATTTTGGTTAACTATTAAGTTTTAGCATAGCGATTAGTGTCTATTTGTCAGTGTATTTTTGTTTTTGTCTTTTATTGTTGATATGGTTGGTGGACTAATCAACAAACAGATCTATTTATCATAATTTGTACAGTAGAGTCTCACTTATCCAACATAACCGGGCCAGCAGAATGTTGGATAAGCGAATATGTTGGATAATAAGGAGGCATTAAGGAAAAGCCTATTAAACATCAAATTAGGTTATGATTTTACAAATGAAGCACCAAAACATCACGTTAGACAACAAATTTGGCAGAAAAAGTAGTTCAATACGCAGTAATGCTATATAGTAATTACTGTATTTATGAATTTAGCACCAAAATATCACGATATATTGAAAACATTGACTACAAAAATGCGTTGGATAATCCAGAACGTTGGATAAGCGAGTGTTGGATAAGTGAGACTCTACTGTATTTATTCTGCATAGAAAAAATGCAAATGGCTTTTGGTGAAGAAAATGAAATATTTTGCACCGAAAACCAAGTTTTTTGCAAAGACAACAAGGGATTCTCCCACCGCTCCCTCCACATTTTGGAATATTTGCATATATTTGCATATTGGGAAGTGTTTAAACTTTGTGCAGTTGTGAAGAGATTGGGGTCATAGTCCTGGGAGAAAATCAGGGTACAAATAATAATAATAACAACAACAACCACCACCACCACCACCACCATAATAATCATAATCAATCTCCCTCACAAAAAATCATGACAGTTAATGTGGAATAATAATGCTTATGACCTCACAATCTCAATAGGTCCAAATGCAAAGATATCCCGATGTTCTTTAGTATGGGGAACATTTCCAGTTTGGCGTACAATCTTCATATACATATACAGTAGAGTCTCACTTATCCAAGCCTCGCTTATCCAAGCCTCTGGATTATCCAAGCCATTTTTGTAGACAATGTTTTCAATATATCGTAATATTTTGGTGCTAAATTTGTAAATACAGTAATTACAACATAACATAACTGTGTATTGAACTACTTTTTCTGTCAAATTTGTTGTATAACATGATCTTTTGGTGCTTAATTTGTAATATCATAACCTAATTTGATGTTTAATAAGCTTTTCCTTAATCCCTCCTTATTATCCAAGATGTTCGCTTATCCAAGCTTCTGCCGGCCCGTTTAGCTTGGATAAGTGAGACTACTGTATACACACAAACACACACACACATATATACACACAGCCCAGGGCTGTGGCGCAGATAGGAGAGCAAACCAGCAAACCAGCTGCAATCAATCACTCTGACCAGGAGGTCATGAGTTCGAGGCCCGCTTGGAGCTATGTTGTTTGTCTTTGTCCTATGTTAAAAAGGCATTGAATGTTTGCCTATATGTGTAATGTGATCCGCCCTGAGTCCCCTTCGGGGTGAGAAGGGCGGAATATAAATGCTGTAATATATATATATATATATATATATATATATATATATATATATAATCACACACACATATACACACACACATATACATATACAGTAGAGTCTCACTTATCCAACATTCGCTTATTCAATGTTCTGGATTATCCAACACATTTTTGTAGTCAATGTTTTCAATACATCATGATATTTTGGTGCTAAATTCGTAAATACAGTTATGACTACATAGCATTACTATGTATTGAACTACTTTTTCTGTCAAATTTGTTGTATAACATGATGTTTTGATGCTTAAATTGTAAAATCAAAACCGAATTTAATGTTTAATAGGGTTTTCCTTAATCTCTCATTATCCAACATAATCGCTTATGCAACGTTCTGCTGGCCCGTTTACGTTGGATAAGCGAGACTCTACTGTATATACAACATCCACAAATGTGCATGGACTCCCCGAAGGTATCCAAGAACATCAGGGCTGGATTCAGCCTTCCTGGAAAGACTTATTTTTGCAGTTATGACAAATGCTTGCTATTTTCATCCTCCTAGAATTGCTGCTTCCTTCCACTGGATTATTTTCCCATTAATCGACTGTCTCATATTTTGTTTTCCCAAAAGTTCCCTTGAGATAACATTTTTGTTCCTCCTAAAAGTATTTCTTTCCCTTGCTAATCCAATGGAGTGCGCAGTGTGGTCCTTTATACGCTAAATATTTTGAAAATAATAAATATTTTGTAAATGCAGATACATACACAAAATATGCCAAATTATTAGGAAAGTTGGGTTTAAAATGACCCTGAGACTGTATGGAATAAGATGTATATGAAATATAAATGTTTAGACTTGGGTTCCATCTCCAACATATCTCACGATATGCATGCAAATATTCCAAAAACTTAAAAGAATTCCAAATCCTAAACACTTCTGAACAGGGGATAGTGTGTGTGTGGTGTGTGTGTGTGTATACACACACATACACATACACATACACACACTAATTAATTGCATAGCAGTGCATAATTAAAATGGGTTATTGAGGTTAAAAATATATTACATCAGTTACAAACTGAACAATTTAAATAGCGCAGCCATAACATGCGCAGCCTGGATAAATCGGTTTGAGCCAAAGCTTTTCATAAAAATGGTACTTTCCTGTTGAAAGCATTTTAACTGGGTTGTTGTATGTTTTCCGGGCTGTATGATCATGTTCCAGAAGTATTCTCTCCTGACATTTCGCCCACATCTATGGCTTCTCTGTGTAATCTGACATGATAGTTGTTGGAGTGGTCAAGCCTTTCTGTGTTCTCCAATAATATACTGTGTCCAGGTTGGTTCATCAAGTGCTCTGCTATGACTGATTTCTCCGGTTGAGGTAGTCTGCAGTGCCTTTCATGTTCTTTGACTCATGTTTGGGTGCTGCGTTTGGTGGTCCAACAACTATCATGTCAGACTAACACAGAGAAGCTGTTGAAATCCACAAGCATTTGGGCAACTTCAACAGAAAGGAAGAAACCATGAAAATGAACAAAATCTGGCTACCAGTATTAAAAAAACCTCCAAAATCAGAACAGTAAATAAGGAGCAGCACTCTGAAAACAGAAGAATTCCAGACAGGAATCAATCAGGGACAGCTAACGACTCTGAACAAAGGATTCCCCCAGGCCAGGATGCAAGGCTGGGAAGGCCATTTAATGCTAGCAAAGACGATTAGTTACAACATTCACACTGATCTCCGACAGACAAGAGTTCTTTTCCCCACCCAGGAACTTCTACAGATATATAAACCTTCCTTGCTTAGTTTCGCCAAATCTCACAACCTCTGAGGATGCCTGCCATAGATGTGGGCGAAACGTCAGGAGAGAATATTTCTGGAACATGGACATACAGCCCAGAAAACACACAACAACCCTGTGATCCCGGCCATGAAAGCCTGTGACAACAGCATTTTAACTATTTGTCAGTACAGTAGAGTCTCACTTATCCAACACTCGCTTATCCAACGTTCTGTATTATCCAACGCATTTTTGTAGTCAATGTTTTCAATACATTGTGATATTTTGGTGCTAAATTCGTAAATACAGTAATTACTACATAGCAATAGTGCTTATTGAACTACTTTTTCTGTCAAGTTTGTTGTATAACATGATGTTTTGGTGCTTAATTTGTAAAATCATAACCTAATTTGATGTTTAATAGGCTTCTCCTTAATGCCTCCTTATTGTCCAACATATTTGCTTATCCAACATTCTACCGGCCCATTTATGTTGGATAAGTGAGACTCTACTGTATTATTAATTACTAGCTGTGCCCGGCCACGCGTTGCTGTGGCAAAGTGGTGGTGGTATTGGTTAAAAATTGTTGTGTCATTTTTATTTGACTTTATTTGCATTTTTTATTAATTTTATTGTAAGTTATATTTTTATTTATTATATTTTATTATTTTCTTGTATTATTTTTAGTTATTTTCTGTTATTATAGTATTTTATTGTATTAATTTTTTTAGTGTTTTTTATTATTTTTTATTGGGTTGCTAGGAGACCAAGTTGGAGGAGCTTAGCCTTCTAACAGGCAGCAATTGGATAAAAGCAATTATTCCTCTCTCTCTAATTAGGACTTTATTTTTCTTTTCTTTTTGTTGTATCAACCTAGAGGCGTGGATGATGGGTTGTGTTGTTAAATTTCGAGGTTGGGGAGCCTGTAGTTTTGTTGTTTTGTGGGTCGCCATGATGCCATCACTCTTTTATATATATAGATGATCACTAAAGTACCCAACACTATACCTCACCCTTTGGAAAGCTCTGTAAGTTTCTAAAGAAGTTGGTCCCTTTTCTCAAAGAATCTGCAATCTTAGGGTGCATCTCCACTGTCGAATTAATGCAGTTTGATACTGGTTTGATTACCATGGCTCAATGCTATGGAATCCTGGGAGCTGGAGGTTACTTTTTCTCTAATAAATAGTGCCACAGCCTCACCAAACTACAACTCCCGGGAATAAACACGGCTTCTCTTCTCTTTGCTCAACAGCATTGAGGACTGTAAGCCTTTGGACAGGAGCTGTGCTATTTCCTTTCTTTTGTATACGACCCAGCATTAAATCAAGTGAATAGTAATCAAGTAATCCCGGGCTGTGGCGCAGGCGGGAGAGCAAGCCAGCTACAATTAACTGCAATGAATCACTCTGACCAGGAGGTCATAAGTTCGAGGCCGCTCGGAGCCTATGTTTGTTTGTCTTTGTTCTATGTTAAAAGGCATTGAATGTTTGCCTATATGTGTAATGTGATCTTCCCTGAGTCCCCTTCGGGGTGAGAAGGGCGGAATATAAATGCTGCAAATAAATAAAATAAATAAATAGTAGGAAATTAGCAAGAAACTAGTACACTCAAGAAGGCATCACAGCTGCCTAAGCGGTCCTAAATGTGCAAGCTTCTTTGCTTATTTGACGTGATGGACTGCAGCTCCCATAATACCCAGACAACATTTGATACGGCTTCTAGAGAACAGGAGACGAAGATTGTCCTGGGAAAAGGAAGAGCGCCATTGAGATGGACTGATAAGATGAAGGAGAGGAAACAGACGGAGCGGGACAATGGAGAGATAGACGAGTGTGAGCCATTCCTTCCGGCCGATTTGGGAACGACCTTTGTGCAGATTGCCGATTCTGCTCCCTTGCTCTTTGGAAATAGGGAAACGGCCTTTATGTTGTCATATTAAGAGATCAGACACAAAACATTTGGCACACTGGCTTTGCCACATTTGCCAAAATTGTGTCAGGAGTTGCTGGTATTATAAGGATAGCATTTTTCTTGCCCAAACCTGGAGGGTTGTACGTAGTTTACAAATCTCTGCTGCAGAGACACAAACAAAAATACCCAGAAATGCAAAATATCTGGAAGCATTTTGGAATTCAACTCCCAGAAACACCATCCTAGTTGGCCAACACTCAAGGAGCCTGAAAAGTCATGAAAGTTTTAGAAGAACGAAAGATTGAGAAACACTGATCTTCTTACCTTTTAGGCCTTTCAGTGGAGATTTGTAAATTTTCAATCTGCTTAGGGCAGTGATGGCCAACCTATGACACGTGTGTCAGCACTGACACGTCTAGCCATTTTTGCTGACACGCTGCCGCATGCAGATTGATTGGATGACTATGTCTTTTGTGGCCAAATTTGGTGTGATTTGGTCCAGTGGTTGTGTTGTTTACTCCATGGGAATTATGCACATTACATTATATATATATACTAGCTGTGCCTGGCCACGCGTTGCTGTGGCGTATGGGAATTCTTTGTTAGGTAGGTGGAATAACAGTGAATAGCTTTGTAGCCTGAAAGCCTGGCCATTTTCTTATGTGAATCCTTGTTTGGTGAGCTGGATAGAAAGGAATAGGCTTGCTGCTTGGAAGGTTAGGTAGTTGCCTTTGAGGGGAATGTTTTTTTGGGGTGGTAGAATTGTAATGAATAGCCTCGGTGGTTCAAAGCCTGGGTGCTTGCTACCTAGGGGAAATCTTTGGTTGGTCAGCTTCAGAGTAGTATCACTGTTTCAAAGCCTGGTCGCCTTTTACGAAGGTTAATCTTTTATTGGTGTGGTTGAATTGCACTGAATATCCTTGCAGCTCCAATGTCTGGCTGTATTTATTATTTTGTAATTATATATATATATATATATATATATATATACACACACACACACACACACACATTACAAAATATAGAAAGCATGGCACATTGCCTGTTGTGGGTTTTGGCCTTTTTTTGGTGTTGTGATTGTGTTTTTTGTGTGATTGTGTTGTATCTTACTGGAGGCAGGGATGATGGATTGTGTTGCCAATTTTAGAGTTTGGGAGGTGTTGGGTTTTGTTGTTTTGTGAGTCGCCGTGATGCCAAAAGCCTTTTATATATATAGATATATATATATATATTATTTTTCTATTATTATTGTAGTATATTATCATATTATTACTATTATATTATTATTATGATATTATTTATTATTCATGACTACATTGAAACTACAATAGAGAGAAATCAGTGTGGAAACTGCAGGAGGCACCATAGATTGTTGTACATGGAAATAATGGTAGTAAATAGTTTTTGATTTATTAAATACAGTTATATATTACAATTATATATTTTTGTTATTTAAACTATATATTGCGAAATTATGTTGTTGTTTTTTTTCTCAAAGTGACACACCACCCAAGTCATGCTTGTTTTTTTTGTTTTGTTTTTTGTTTGTTTGTTTTTGGTGAATTTTGACACACCAAGCGCAAAAGGTTGCCCATCACTAGCTTAGGGCAAATAAGGACAACATTGGTCTAACTTAAAAGAAAGTTTTGGGACTAGTTTTATTGTTTTGTTATAATAACGCTAGGTGTCACACTCTGTCTTCCATGTGTCCAGAGAAGGGGAACTCAAAGGATCAAGGGTCTGGAGAACAAGCCCTATGAGGAGCGGCTTAAAGAACTGGGCATGTTTAGCCTGCAGAAGAGAAGGCTGAGAGGAGACATGATAGCCATGTACAAATACGTGAAGGGAAGTCATAGGGAGGAGGGAGCAAGCTTGTTTTCTGCTGCCCTGGAGACTAGGACACAATGGAACAATGGTTTCAAACAACAGGAAAGGAGATTCCACCTGAACATCAGGAAGAACTTCCTCACTATGAGAGCTGTTCGGCAGTGGAACTCTCTGCCGCGGAGTGTGGTGGAGGCTCCTTCTTTGGAGGCTTTTAAGCAGAGGCTGGATGGCCATCTGTCAGGGGTGCTTTGAATGCGATTTCCTGCTTCTTAGCAGGGGGTTGGACTGGATGGCCCATGAGGTCTCTTCCAACTCTACTATTCTATGATTCTATGATTCTAAAAGTCTATTAAACATCGAATTACATTATGATTTTACAAATTAAGCACCAAAACATCACGTTATACAACAAATGCGACAGAAAAAGTAGTTCAATGCATGGTGATGCTATGTAGTAATTACTGTATTTACAAATTTAACACCAAAACATCACAATGTATTGAAAATATTGACTACTAAAAGGCCGACTGCGTTGGATAATCCAGAACATTGGATAAGCGAATGTTGGATAAGTGAGACTCCACTGTACTTTTGTTTGTAACTGTAGTAGGTTAAATGCAGATTATGATGATAATAATAATAATAATAATAATAATAATAACTTTATTTTTATATCCTGCCCCATCTCCCCGAAGGGACTCGGGGCGGCTTACATGGGGCCATGCCCGATAAAACAATCAAATATCAAAACACAGCAATAAAACAGTTATCCAATAAAAACATCAATTACAGTTAAAACAATCGTTAGCATCCTTTGAAGTGGATCACACAAATATTGATCAAAATGCAGCTTGATCAAAACACAGTAGGCTCTTTTTTCCTTTGGCTGGGTGAGATTTCAAATAGATATACAAGGTGTTCCGTAAAAATATTACGAAAAAGCTTCCCGCTGAAACCAGAATGTTACTTATTAGGATTGACAGATTCGGAAGCAAACCTCAACTTAAACGAAGACAAAATATTTATGTACATCAGTACGGCAGCAAGGATCATTTATGCGAAACATTGGAAGTTACAAGACATTCCGACTAAGGAAGAATGGCAAGAAAAAAATTGAAGATATTAGAGACATGGAGGAATTAACGTTTTTATTAAGAGCACACAGAGGACACTTAATAAATAAGACTGACTGGAATTTATTTAAAGAATATATGGTAATTAGTAAAAGATAATTTTTGACAGCGTAAAATTAAACAGTCGATTCCAGTTCAATCAGGATAAAAATAAATTAATATAATTCAACAGGCCCCCCATAAGGGAAGAATGGAAGTACAAATTATGTTTTATGTTTTTAATTGTGGGTGTGTGTTTTTTTTGGGTTTTTTTTCTTTTCTTTCAAATCTATATATATAAAGGAGTGATGGCATCACGGCGACCCACAAAACAACAAAACTACAGACCCCCCAACCCCGAAATTTGACAACACAACCCATCATCCACGCCTCTAGGTTGATACAACAAAAATAAAAGAAAAATAAAGTCCTAATTAGAGGGAGAGCAATAATTGTTTTTATCCAATTGCTGCCAGTTTAGAGGGCTAATCTCTGCCCACTTGGTCTCCTAGTAACCAACTCAGCCCAGGGGACAGGCAGACTTAGGCCTCACTTAGGCTTCTTCCACAGATTATCAGATTTGAACTGGATTATATGGCAGTGTAGACTCAAGGCCCTTCCACACAGCTATATAACCCATTTATAATCTTATATTATCTGCTTTGAACTGGATTATCTTGAGTCCACACTACCATATAATCCACTTCAGTGTGCATTTTATACAGCTGTGAAGAAGGGGCATCATATAATCCAGTTCTAAGCAGATAATATAACATTATCAATATACAATATACAATTCCTCAATACTTTATTTCCCATACCACCATACTTCGCCACAGCAAGGCGTGGCCGGGCACAGCTAGTTTTATATAAAATGTCTTGTTGTAATGTGATGATGGAAACCTCAATAAAAATTACTTGGGGAAAAAAAAGGAATTGTGGGAGTTGAGGGCTGAAGTTTGCCCATGCCTGATCGGGAACCTGTGGAGAACCCTACCGTTCTAGACTGTGGAATGAATGCAGTTTGTCAGCCCATGAACTGCCATAGCTCAATGCTATGCAACTGTGGGAGCTGAAGTTGGACAAAGCCTTTAGCATTCACTCTCAAAGTGTGCCGGTGCTTCACCAGACTACAAATCCATCCTAGAATCCATCGCACAAGCAGCCTTTGTCTAGCACCATAAAGGTAAGAAACTGAAATCAGCTTTACTAAGCATGTGGTAGAAGCAACAACAACAAACCCCAAATTGATACCTTTGGCACCAAACTGCCCAGTTTGCTCTCCCATTAGCCCATCCTCTTGCCGCCTGCCCTTGCTTTTCCCCAAGGTGGTTTGATCTCCCCGACTCAAATTGCAGCTTTTTGCTCTGCAAATGCCCATCTTGACTTAAACCCAATCACATTACGCTGCCTCGGTGCCGACCGCAGAGCCGGGAGAGTCATTTGGGTGCGGTTTCTGGCGCTGCCGTCTAGACCAAGAGGCTGTTTATATAGATATAATCCTACTGCCGCAAGGCTAGGTCAGTGGGCACCGATCGGCCTCAAAAACAACATTTCATAGAATATTAGAATTGGAAGGGACCCCCAGAGGCCATCCAGGCCACCCTCATTCTTCCACACTGGGGGACACCATCTCAGCCCTCCCGACAGATGGCCATCCAGTTTCTTTTAAGGCTCTCACTAGGGACAAAGTGCGGACGGTGCCTCTCTAGAGCAAAACAAACATTGCAAACGTTCCAATGTTTACATACTTGCCAATGTATGATTGAGAACTACGATCTATTGCAATGCAAATGGCTAGCATGATTTCCTCTGTACAGATGTTTGGAATGTGGTGAGGCATCAGCACTTTATTTGGCAGTAAAGACCTTGTAAATCTACAACTCCCACAATCCTGTAATAATAATAATAATAATAATAATAATAATAATAATAATAATAATAATAATAATAATAATAATAATCTGCCTAGAAGATCAGGTGGCAGAGGACTCTTACAAGCAAAACAAGCAGTCAAAGAAGAAGAACATGCCCTGGCAGAATATGTAAAGCAAAGTAAAGAACCTGCTTTGATTGAAGTCAAAAATCAGAAACTCCTCAAAGCACAGCAGACAAAGAATCAGTACAAGAAAATCACACTACAAACTAGAGATGACAGCTGGCACAACAAAACATTGCATGGGAAGTTCCTTGACAAAATTGAAGGAAAAGCTGATGAGAAGACCTGGCTCTGGCTCACAAATGGGACCCTGAAGAAGGAGACAGAAGGCCTGATCCTTGCAGCCCAGGAGCAAGACATCAAGACAAAGGCAATTAAGGCCAAGATCGAAAAATCAGCTGATGGCCCAAAATGCAGACTGTGCAAGGAAACTGACGAAACCATGGATCATATCCTCAGCTGCTGTAAGAAAATTGCACAGACAGACTACAAACAGAGGCACAACTATGTGGCCCAAATGATCCATTGGAACTTATGCCTCAAGTACCACCTGCCAGCAGCAAAGAACTGGTGGGATCACAAACCTGCAAAAGTATTGGAAAATGAGCATGCAAAGATACTGTGGGACTTCCGAATCCAGACTGACAATGTTCTGGAACACAACACACCAGACATCACAGTTGTGGAAAAGAAAAAGGTTTGGATCATTGATGTCGCCATCCCAGGTGACAGTCGCATTGACGAAAAACAACAGGAAAAACTCAGCCGCTATCAGGA
The DNA here is from genome assembly GCF_035594765.1 of Anolis carolinensis. Taxonomy (NCBI): domain Eukaryota; kingdom Metazoa; phylum Chordata; class Lepidosauria; order Squamata; family Anolidae; genus Anolis; species Anolis carolinensis. Next base: position 4,791,826 of record NC_085844.1, on the reverse strand, counting down.
CCTCAAGATTGAACTTCAAAGACTCTGGATGAAACCAGTACAGGTAGTCTTGGTGGTGATGGGCACACTGGGTGCCGTGTCAAAAGATCTCAGCCGGCATTTGGAAACAATAGACATTGACAAAATCACGATCTGCCAACTGCAAAAGGCCACCCTGCTGGGATCTGCACGCATCATCCGAAAATACATCACACAGTCCTATACACTTGGGAAGTGTTCGACTTGTGATTTTGTGACATGAAATCCAGCATATCTATCTTGTTTGCTGTGTCATAATAAAATAATAATAATAATAATAATAATAATAATAATAATAATAATTTTATTTTTATACCCCACCCCATCTCCCCGAGGGGACTCGGGGCGGCTTACATGGGGCCAAGCCCAGGCAATAAGCAATATAAAACTCAACAATAAAAACAAATAATAAACAAATAAAATCACATATACCAATAAACAATAAACACACTTTGATAAAAACCTGGGTTGGCTCCTAAAAGGGGTAGTGGATGATGTGGTGCTGTTTGCTAGTGCTGTGCAAATTCATTGGCAATGGCAAGTATTATGTCTTTGTAACATGTACACAAGGTGCATAAAGCATGGATACTTATTTTTTAAAGAGGATTGCAATTCTTGGGGGCTTCTGGTTGGTTTCTGGGAACATAATCCTCAGAAAAATAGGGTGTGCATTTGTACATACCTTGTTCAATTTTTTCTTTAAAGAAGCAATATTTAATGCCAGTAGCAAGTATCACTGAGATAGACAAACAAGATATACATATGATATTTGCTAATGTACACACACATGAGCAATGGAAGTTAATGTAGTGTCAATCTGCATTCTGTCTACAGCAGGGGTCCCCAAACTTTTTAAACAGGGGGCCGGTTCACAATCCTTCGGACCGTTGGAGGGCCGGACTATAGTTGGCCACCGAGCAATAATAATAATAATAATAATAATAATAATAATAATAATAATAATAATAAATCCAGCATATCTATCTTGTTTGCTGTGTCATACAATAAAACAACAACAACAACAACAACAATAAAAGAGGGTTGGAAGAGACCCTTTTGGCCATTGAGTCCAATCCCCTTCTGCCTTTGTGCACCGAAAGCACAAGCAAAGTACCCCTGACAGATGGCCACCCAGCCTCAATGTTGATAATAATAATAATAATAATAATAATAATAATAATAATAATAATAATAATAATAGGGTTGGAAGAGACCCCTTGGGCCATTAAGTCCAACCCCCTTTTGCCTTTGTGCACCAAAAGCACAAGCAAAGTACTTCTGACAGATGGCCACCCAGCCTCAATGTTAATAATAATAATAAAGAGGGTTGGAAGAGACCCTTTGGGCCATTGAGTCCAATCCCCTTCTGCCTTTGTGCATCAAAAGCACTAGCAAAACACCCCTGACAGATGGTCACCCAACCTCAATGTTAATAATAATAATAATAATAATAATAATAATAATAATAATAATGTAATTTTGTGATATGAAATCCAGCATATCTATCTTGTTTGCTGTGTCATAAAATATAATAATAATAATAATAATAATAATAATAATAATAATAATAATAATAATAATGGTTGTAAAAGAAGAAGAGACCCCTTGGGTCATTTAGTCTAACCCCCTTCTGCCCTTGTGCCATGGGGGCCGGATAAATGGCTTCGATGGGCCGCATCCGGCCCACGGGCCTTAGTTTGGGGACCCCTGCTCTACAGTGTATATGCACGCCTCCATGTCTCCGCTCAGCATCCTGAAACTATAGCATGTAAGCATTGCAGCACTCTTGGGAGCACTATCCAGCATTCTTCCCCTATAACTATGCATATTCTCTAGCTGGGAATAATAGTTTTGTGCTTCTATGGTGCTTCTACACTGTAGAATTAAGGCAGTTTGATAGCACATTAGCTGCAGTGGCTCAGTGCTTGGGAATCATGGGAGATCAGCTGTATAAGGTCTCTAGCTTTCTGTGCTTGAGAGTGCTGGTGCTTTACCAAACTATAACTCCCAGGATCCCATAGCATTGTCTACATTAATTCAACAGTGTAGATGCACACTGTGCATCAAAACCCACCTAGAAGAAAAGTGGAATTATGAGAGTTGCCCTTCCAGAATGTAATTTGGCCAAGGTTGTTATTTTCTGAACATATCGTGAGATGATTCCATTGGAAAAGACAATAATGCTTAGTTAAATGACAGAAAGTAGTGAATATATATAGTAAAAATATGTTTTGTATGTGTATTTTTTTTAAAAAAACAATGATTATATGTTTTTAGCTACAGTAGAGTCTCACTTATCCAACATAAACGGGATGGCAGAACATTTAATAAGCGAATATCTTGGATAATAAGGAGGGATTAAGGAAAAGCCTATTAAACATCAAATTAGGTTATGATTTTACAAATAAGCACCAAAACATCATGTTATACAACAAATTTGACAGAAAAAGTAGTTCAATACACAGTAATGTTATGTTGTAATTACTGTATTTACGAATTTAGCACCAAAATATCACGATATATTGAAAACATTGACTACAAAAATGCATTGGGTAATCCAGAACCTTGGATAAGTGAGTCTTGGATAAGTGAGACTCTACTGTATTTCCAAGCTTGGTTGCTGTGAATTTTGGGGGCTGTAAGGTAATGTTCCAGCAGCATTCTCTCCTGACGTTTTACCTGCATCTGGGGCAAGAATCTTCAGAAGTCTGTTGTCAGTGAGGCAAGTGGAGTGTGGAGTAATATATCTGTGGAATAATGTCCAGGGTGGGAGAAAGAACCCTCTTCTGTTTAAAGCAGGTGTGAATGTTGCCATTGGCAAGCTTGAATAGTATTGAGTAGCCAAGAAGCTGCAAAGTCAATCAGTGAGGGTATCTGGATAGAGGAAGCCTGGCCTTTGTTACCTGGAGGCACCCTCTGTTTGGGAGGTGTTCACTGGCACTTGATTCCTAACATCACTGGTTGTTAGAAATTGTGGGAGTTTGAGTCCAAAACATCAGGAGGGCCGAAGTTTGCCCATGCCTGCCCTAGAGCCATGGACGCGCTCAATGGCACGTTGTTGCAATCACTATGTGCCGTTTTGCAGCTCCACTTCCTCGCCATTTGCTCCGCTCTGACTTCGTTTCCTGCCCTTTACCTGCTATGGCTTGTCCAGCCCAGCTGGAGATGGAATTATATCTGAAATCCCCCGGAACTGATGGGTTTCCTGCCTTTTCTCTCGCAGGACAATAAGCTCAGCGTCATGTCGCTCTGGTTGTTTTCTCTAAATGTGTTGACATCTGCTTTCGTGCCAGTTTGGACGTGCGCTGACCTTAGGAATGAGAAATCCAGGAGTCCAGCTCAGGTCTTGCAGTCCCTGTGTGGCTGAGACCACCTTATGTAAATGTATCTATTTACACTATATAATCAATCAATGTCATTTCACATGCTTAATTTTCCCCCTGGTTCAGTACTTTGTAATACTGGGAGTTGTAGTTTGGTGAGGCACCAGTACTCTTTGGCAGAGAAGCCTAAAGACCTTGCAAAACTGCAATGCCCATCATACCATGGCGTTGAGCCAAGGCAGATGATTATGATGATAATAATAATGATAATATGAACCAAGGCAGATAATAATGATGATGATAATAATAATAATAATAATAATAATAATAATAATCACCCCCACTTCAAGGTGCTCTCCCATGATCTTATAGCACTTTTAACTACCTCTTGTTTACAAAACTCAGCGCACTTTTGCCCAGTTCATTTTTATGATTCTATTGCTGTGTTTTAACTTGTGTTCTATGAATGTTTGTTATTTTACTTTTATGTTAATTTTTATTTTTTTATATGCGCATGGTTTCTGTTATTTGATGTTGTTTTATGTTTGTTATTGTATTTGCCCAGGCTTTGGCCCCATGTAAGCCGCCCCGAGTCCCTTCGGGGAGATGGAGGCGGGGTATAAAAATATTATTATTATTATTATTATTATTATTATTATTATTATTATTTTATTGTATGACACAGCAAACAAGATAGATATGCTGGATTTCATATCACAAAATCACAAGTCGAACACTTCCCAAGTGTCTAGGACTGTGTGATGTATTTTCGGATGATGCGTGCAGATCCCAGCAGGGTGGCCTTTTGCAGTTGGCTGATCGTAATTTTGTCAATGCCTATTGTTTCTTTCCTGGCTCAACTTGTGGCTTGAGGTGGATTACAACATATAGTAGAGTCTCACTTATCCAAGACTACTAATAATAAAATTATTAGTATTGTTTTTGCTGTTATATTATTATTGTTGTTGTTGATATTGTTGTTACTGCAATTGCCAGGTGGACCTAGATAATTCCTAGAGAGAATTTACTTGGTCTTCCAGGGTAACTTCCAACTGATGCATAGCATAGCACTGAACCGCAAGTAGAGACAGATAATACAATTGTTACTAGTATTGTTGTTATATTATTGTTGTTATTGCAACAGCTTGGAGGACCTAGATAATTCCTAGAGGGAATTTGCTTGGTCTTGCAGGGTAATTTCTAACTGATGCATAGCATAGCACTGAACCGCAAGTAGAGACAGATAATAAAATTATTACTAGTATTGTTGTTATATTATTGTTGTTATTGCAACAGCTTGGAGGACCTAGATAATTCCTAGAGGGAATTTGCTTGGTCTTTCAGGGTAGCTTCCGATGGATACATAGCATAGCATTGAGCCACAAAGAGAGACAGGTAATAAAATTATTAGTGTTGTTGTTGTTCTGCTGTTGTTATATTGTTATTGCAATTGCATGGAGGACCTAGATAATTCCTAGAGGGAATTTGCTTGGTCTTCCAAGGAAACTTCTGATGGATACATAGCATAGCATTGAGATAATAAAATTATTAGTACTGTTGTTGTTGTTATATTATTATTATTGCCTAGAGAATTCCTAGAAAGGATGCAGATAGCCACGGATCAATGATGCACAAGCATTATTTGGCAGAGAAGACAAAAGGCCAATGCTATGGACTTCCAGATGCCATAGCCAAAGTGGTGCCAAACGGCATTAATTCTACTGTGTAGACGACGCACCCACAGAAAACAGAATCCCCTCCTTTTGACGCTTTGCCTGCGTCTCCTGCAGCGAATGCCACCCAGCCGATCTCTGAATAGCCCAGTGTTCTCCAGTGTGCGCCCCAGTTCACAGCCCACGGGCTGCCAAAAGCCAAACAGTTTATTTATTTAGCCACAAAATAAAGTTGGCCTTTGTGCCACATGCAAAGCGAGGCGCTGCGTCTCGGGCGGCACGGAGCCAGCCAAGGGGCTCGGAGGGGCTGCAGCCATGAAGACGGGGCTTGTTTGCCTGGCAAAGGGAAGGGGGAGTGCAAATGAGCCAACAACAACAACAACAACAATAATAAAAATAATACAGGTGTCTGAACAATGCCACTCCAGGAGGGTGAAAGGCCGTTTATCTGTGCAGAATACTGATCGCTTTGTGCAACCAGAAAGCAGAATAAAAATGCAATCATTCATTGGTTCAGAAATACTATAATCAATCAAAGTTCCATTACTACATACCATGATGGGATTTTTTAATACTTCACACCTTCCAAAGGTCGTAACCACAAACACCCTTTCTATGGTTTTCAGTTGTAAATCACACTCAAATCACTCTTTTACCACATTTACCCCCCTGATTATTACACATTAACACAAATTTTGGGGACAGGTTCAAGTTATGTTGATGACATGTTGGAAGCCCTGACAGCAATCAGTAATAATAATAATAATAATAATAATAATAACTTTATTTTTATACCCCGCCCCATCTCCCCGAAGGGACTCGGAGCGGCTTACATGGGGCCATGCCCGACACAACAATACAATAACAGTAGTAAGACAATAAAACAAAATCGTATCAATAAAACTTCAACATCAGTAAAACAGTCATAAGAGTCAGTATAAATAAAATAAAATAAATTGATACAAGGCAACTCAAGAGGGATTTCAAAGCCCCAAATAGGGTTTGCGGTATATCTACACTGTAGGATTAATGCAGTTTAACACCACTTTAACTGTCATGGTTCAATGGTATGAAATCCTGGGAGTTGCAGTTTGATGAAGCTTCTCTGGCAGAGAAGGCTAAAGATTTTGCGAAACCTCCGCTCCCAAGATTCTACAGCATTGAGCCAAGGCATTTAAAGTGGGGTAAACTGCTTTAATTCTACAGTGTAGATGCACCCTTGGAGGCTTACTTTAGACAGCCATGATGATCACATAGGTTGTAGTGCACACAATTTCCCTGCTGTTTTACAACTAAACCAAATTCTTTCATGAACAATTGGGCTCAACAGGATTTGAATCATCCCAAATCCCAGTTTCGTTGAAAAAGTTGAAGTGCTAACACTAATTTTTTGTTGCATGCTTTCACGCCGTTTATCTTATGTAAAGCTTACCATGGGTTTTCTGAGGCTGAGAAAGTTCACCCAGTGAGTTTTCATGTCTGAGCAGGAATTAAAAACCCTGGTCTCTGAATGTATTTATTTTATTTATTGCAAAGTTGTGGTCTAACCACAACCAACAACAACAAAAACATCATCAACAACAACAATAGGATTCTGCCTAGACTAGGCATAGGCAAACATTGGTCCCCCAGGTGTTTTGGACCTCAACTCCCACAATTTCAAAGTTGTGGTCTAACAACAACAACAACAACAACAACAACAACAACATAATAATAATAATAATAATAATAGGATTCTGCCTAGACCAGGCAAACTTTGGCCCTCCAGGTGTTTTGGACTTCACCTCCTACAACTGCAAAGTTGTGTCTAACAACAACAACAACAACATAATAGGATTCTGCCTAGACCAGGCATAGGCAAACTTTGGCCTTCCAGGTGTTTTGGTCTTCAACTCCCACAATTGCAAAGTTGTGTCTAACCACAACCACCACCAGCACCAGCACCATCACAACATAATAATAAGAATAATAATAATAATAATAATAATAATAATAATAATAATAATAATATAATAATAATAATAATAATAATAATAAAATAATAATAATAATAATAATAATAAAAGGATTCTGCCTAGACCAGGCATGGGCAAGCTTCGGCCCTCCAGGTGTTTTGGACTTCAACTCCCACAATTGCAAAGTTGTGATCTAACCGCAACAACAACAACAACATAATAATAATAATACAGTAGAGTCTCACTTATCCAGCACTCGCTTATCCAACATTCTGGATTATCCAACACATTTTTGTAGTCAATGTTTTCAATACATAGTGATATTTTGGTGCTAAATTCGTAAATACAGTAATTACTACATAGCATTACTGTGTATTGAACTACTTTTTCTGTCAAATTTGTTGTATAACATGATGTTTTGGTGCTTAATTTGTAAAATCATAACCTAATTTGATGTTTAATAGGCTTCTCCTTAATCTCTCCTTATTATCCAACATATTCACTTTCTGCCGGCCCGTTTAGGTTGGATAAGCGAGACTCTACTGTAATAGGATTTTGCCTAGGCCAGGCATGGGCAAACTTCAGCCCTCCAGGTGTTTTGGACTTCAACTCCCACAACTGCAAAGTTGTGGTCTAACCACCACCACCACAACGTAATAATAATAATAATAATAATAATAATAATGATTCATTGGAACTTATGCTTCAAGTACCACCTTCCAGCAGCAGAGACTCTTGTGTTCGACTAGTGATTTTGTGATATGAAATCCAGCATATCTATCTTGTTTGCTGTGTCATATAATAATAATAATAATAATAATAATAATACATCACACAGTCCTAGACTCTTGGGAAGTGTTCGACTTGTGATTTTGTGATATGAAATCCAGTATATCTATCTTGTTTGCTGTGTCATAATAAAATAATAATAATAGCAGGATTCTGCCTAGACCAAGCATGGGCAAACTTCGGCCCTCCAGGTGTTTTGGGCCTCAACTACCACAATTCCAAAACACCTAGAGGGCCAAAGTTTGCCCATGCCTGGCCTAGACGATGTTTTTGTGCTCAGCTCCCTTCTCCCTCCAGCAAGCTCTTTTCATTGCCAGAATCAATGTTTGCAGCAATCCTGGATTCCTTATTTATAGCGTTTTTCTGGCAAAAGGCCCTTGAAAGCATTCGCATCAAAACAACAATCTATAAACAGTCTAATAAGGAGAATAGAAGGGAACAGGCTCAAAAGAGAACCGTGACCCAGATCAAGCAGAGCAAAGGAAAGAGAGGGAAGGAATCCAATCCTCTTCCATCAAGGCCAAGCAATCATGTATCATCAGGGATGGTGTTATTATTAGGTTGCCCCTGGCAGCAACTGCCGAGAAACAGCGACAGCAACAGCGACAACAACAACATATTATTATTATTATTATCATTATCATTATTATTATTTCAAAGTGATTATTGCCCGTTCTTGGAAGTGTCTTGGAGCAGCCATTCGCCTTTAATATATATTGCAGAATCACCCCAAATTTCCACCTTTCCCCAAACCTGGATTTTTTGGTCTCTTCTGGTGTTTTTCGTTGGAGAAAAGGTTGCTTCTTTTTAAAATGAGAAATGCACCAGCTCCTAATATGCTTTCAAGCTCAATGCAAGGAAATAGGCCAAACAGCTCGAGGCCAGGCTTTCTGACTATGGGATATATAGTTCAGGGGTCCCCAAACTTTTTAAACAGGGGGCCAGTTCATGATCCTTCGGACCGTTGGAGGGCCAGACTATAGTTGGCCACCGAGCAATAATAATTAATAACAACAACAACAACAACAACAAAAATAAGAATAATTAAAAAGAGGGTTGGAAGAGACCCTTTGGGCCATTGAATCCAACCCCCTTCTGCCTTTGTGCACCAAAAGCACAAGCAAAGCACCCCTGACAGATGGCCACCCAGCCTCAATGTTAATAATAATAATTAATAATAATGTGTTGTCGAAGGCTTTCATGGCCGGGATCACAGGATTGTTGTATGTCTTTTGGGCTGTGTGGCCATGTTCCAGAAGTACTCTCTCCTGAAGTTTCGCCCACAGCTATGGCATCTCTGAGGATGCCTGCCATATATGTGGGCGAAACGTCAGGAGAGAGTACTTCTGGAACATGGCCACACAGCCTGAAAGACATACAACAACCCAATAATAATAATGATAATAAAGAGGGTTGGAAGAGACCCCTTGGGCCATTTAGTCCAACTCCCTTCTGCCTTTGTGCACCAAAAGCACAAGCAAAGCACTCCTGACAGATGGCCACCCAGCCTCAATGTTAATAATAATAATAATAATAATAATAATAATAATAATAATAATAATAATAACAGGGTTGTAAGAGAAGAAGAGACCCCTTGGGTCATTTAGCCCAGCCCCCTTCTGCCCTTGTGCCGTGGGGGCCGGATAAATGCCTTCGATGGGCCGCATCCGGCCCCCGGGCCTTAGTTTGGGGACCCCTGATATAGTTCATCATATTGCAATTGCATTCTCCCAACGTTTGGGCATATTATTATTATTATTATTATTATTATTATTATTGAATACTTCTATTTGCAGATGTGTACATAACGAAATACTTTGGAGATGGGACTCCAATCTAAACATGACACTCTTTTAGGTTTCATATCTATGCTGGAAGGTAATGCAATAATTACCTCCCAGCACAATATTTGCAATAATTTTGTGCATGAAGCAATGTCTGCATGTACTCAACCATCAGAAAGTAAAGGTAGTCATACCTCAGCCACCCAAATGGGCAATTTTGGCGTGTTTCCAATTGTGGAAACCCAGATAATGGATGCTCAACCTGTATGAGAGTCTGTACAGTCTTCAAGGATGGGCTCAAGGAGAATGGAAAAGAGGCAATCAAGCCCTAACGAAAGATAACCTCCTTGAAATCACAACACTTTCTTTGTGTGTTTGTGTATCTGCATATGGCAGTCACGTAACTAATAGCCTTCTGATCAGTAACCAATTGATAACCAGGCAGTTCTAACAGAAATTGCTTTCGGGTCTTCCTTTTATGTCAGGTCAACAGGGAGAAAAGCGGAAAAAGGAGAGAACATATTGCCTTTTGCCAAGAAGAGGAGGAAGGGTAGGAAAAGGCAGAGGAGAAGTGGAAGAAGAAGAAGAAAGGCAAGATGGAGAGAAGGAGGAAAAGGGGAAAGAAATATGAGAATGAGAAAGAGGAAGAAAAAGCAAAGGAGGAGAAGGAAAAGTGGAAGAAGAAGAAGAAGAAGAAGAAGAAGAAGAAGAAGAAGAAGAAGAAGAAGAAGAAGAAGACAAAGAGCAGGAGAAGGAGGAAAAAGTGAAAGACAAATGAGAAAGAGAAGGAGAAGGAAAAGGCAAAGGACGAGAAGGAAAAGTGGAAGAAGAAGAGCAAGATGAAGACCAGGAGCAAGAGACAAGGTGAAAAAAGAAAGAGGAGGAGGAGGAAAAGGCAGGAGAGAAGAAGGAAAAAGTGGAAGAAGATGAAGAGCAAAATGGAGAGGATGAGCAGGAGGATGAAAAGATGGAAGAAGAAAGAGAAGAAGTGGATGAAGAAGAAGAGCAAGGAGAAGGAGGAAAAGGTGAAAGAAGAAAGAGAAGGAGGAGGAAAAGACATGAGAAGAGGAGGAAAAAGCGGAAGAAGAAGAAAAGCAAGATGGAGAGGGGGAGCAGGAGAAAGAGGAAAGGTAGAAGGAGAAAGAGAATGAGGAAGAGGAAGAAAAGGCAAAAAGGGAGGAGAAGGCCTAAGAACAATAATAATTTTTTTATTCTTATATCCCGCCCCATCTCCCCGAAGGGACTTGGGGCGGCTTACATGGGGCCAAGCCCGAATAGAACAATAAAAACAAGACAAGAAACCAATAAAACCAATAATCAAACCATAAAAACAAGTCATAAAAACTACATACAAGATAGAATGTTAAAATCATGAATAAGGTTCAAAGAATCTAGGCCAAAGTGCTAAGAGTGCAAATAAATCATAAGGAGAAGTAAGAAGGAAAAAGTGGAAGAAGAGGTGCAAAAAAGAAAGGAGGAAAAGGAGAAGAAGAAACAGAATCAAGAATAATAATGAATGGAGAAGGCTGAAGAGGATGAGGGAGAAATGTACGCTAGCTCTCTAGTTGACTATAATAAGTATGTCAAGAGATGGATGTGTGGGTTTGACCTTTACGTCAAGCTCAGAGTCCTGCTGAAAAGGATTGAGAAGTGTGCACACAAAAAGCAAGAAAAGCACCCGCCGGGAAAACACTAAAACTGGGGGCGGCCCCCAACGGAGAGGTCAGATCAACCGGACAAGCAGCAAATCGGACTTCCCAATGAAGCAATATAACCCCCAATAGAAAAGAAGAGTGGAAAAGGAGGAAGCAGGCAATTCGAGGCCCCTAATCCTTCCTCTGAATCTCAGTTTAAAGATGCAAAGCGTGGCTTTGAGGTGGCCTTGCAATCCCCTCCGGCCACATCCCAATCCCTGGCCTGTTTTGGAAAACATGAGCCACGTGGCTTGCATCTATTTTGCTTCTTGCTGGAAAAATATGGATGGCTAAACTCATGGAAATCATTATTAAAGGTCTTGCAGAACTTGGCTCACAAAATAGAGCCAACTACTAGTAACTACAGTAGAGTCTCACTAATCCAAGCCTCGCTTATCCAAGCCATTTTTGTAGTCAATGTTTTCAATATATTGTGATATTTTGGTGCTAAATTCGTAAATACAGTAATTACAACATAACATTACTACGTATTGAACTACTTTTTCTGTCAAATTTGTTGTATAACATGATATTTTGGTACTTAATTTGTAAAATCATAACTTAATTTGATGTTTAATAGGTTTTTCCTTGATCAGTCCTTATAATCCAAGATATTCGCTTATCCAAGCTTCTGCCGGCCCGTTTAGCTTGGATTAGTGAGACTCTACTGTACTACTACTACTTAATTCATATATCCTGCTTTCTGCTCTTAAACAAACCTCAAAAGGCATAAGAACTCTAAAGCTTGGACTAATTATAGTTGAAAAGTAAAGAATGCTCAAAAGCTACTATTACGAAATCATTTGGTTTTAATTTTACTCTATTGTTTATTGTCTTTTCCATTATGTTTCCATTATGTGTTACGCAATTTTGAATGTTCATTAACTTGTTATAAGGCACTTTGTGCCACATAGGCAGGAAGCTACCTATTATTATTATTATTATTATTATTATTATTATTATTATTATTGACACAAAGACATAGTATGACACAGCAAATGAGATATATATGCTGGATTTCGTATCACAAAATCACAAGCCAAACACTTCCCAAGTGTTTAGTACTGTGTGATGTATATTATTATTATTATTATTATTATCATCATCATCATCATCATCATCATCAGATACACAACAAGATTAGTACACAACAAACAATATCACTCTGCTGGCTGTTGTATTGGCTCACACATCAGACACTTCCCAAGTGTCTAGAACTGTGTAATGTATCAGGGAATAATGCATGCAGATCCGAGTAGGGTGGCCTTTTGCAGCTGACAGACGGTAATTTTGTCAGCGCCGATTGTGTTTAAGTGCAGGCCAAGGTCTTTAGGCACTGCACCCAGTGTGCCGATCACCACTGGGACCACCTTGACTGGCTTGTGCCACAGTCTGTGCAGTTTGATCTTTAAATCCTCATATCGTGTCAGCTTTTCCAGTTGCATCTCCTCAATTCTTCTGTCACCTGGGATTGCAACATCGATGATCCATATTTTGCTTTTTCCATAATTGTGAGGTCAGGAGTATTGTGATCATCATTATTATTATTCGTATTAGTATTATTCTTGAAATAGTCCTGTTCCAGGTATATTATAGGACCATAAGTGTCATCACACCACTTCTAATTCCTGATTTTGGTAAAAATAAAGCTTTAGAAAACATTGTGGTTGGAGAAAGGCAAACCACAGTGTCTGCACTTGGCTTTGAGCAATATGGTGAAGTCCTCAAGTGGGAAAACAATTGTACACACACACACATATGCATGCACACACATATTTATATTGAAGGTATTTAGGAATTTGGGCAACTGAGAAGCAGCTAAAGCTCAAATGTGGGTTTCTGTCATACTTCCCCAACACTGAATTTTGTGTATGTCACACACGTACACACCACACTGCCGTTTCCTTGTCTGGTGGATTTCAAGCTGTGCTCCAGCTGAAAAATCTCAACCAGTTTTTTCCAGTAACTGGCCAACTTCCTCTTTCAGACAAGTCCTAGATTCTGAGACCCTAAGAAGAGCTTATAATGGGTTTTTCTTGGCCAAATTTGTTCAGATGGGAGTTGTCGTTCAGTAACATCTGGGGACACAAACTGAGTGAAAACTAAAAAGTACCAACCCCTATATCCAGTGATTCAACGGCTGATGTGGTACCAATCTACACTGTCAAAGTAATGTGGTTTAACACCATTGTAATTGCTGTGGCTCAGTGCTATTGAATCATAGTTTTAAGAAGCCTTCTGTGCCAAAGAATGGTGCTGCCTCACCAAACAATAAATCCCAGGATCCCACAGCATTGAAAGTGGTGTCAAACTGTGTCAATTGCGCAGTGTAGATGCACCTTCTGTCAAGCTGACATTTATTTATTTATTTATTTACAGTATTTATATTCCGCCCTTCTCACCCCGAAGGGGACTCAGGGCAGATTACAATGAACACATATATGGCAAACATTCAATGCCAACAGACAAACAACATATATAGACAGACACAGAAGCATTTAACATTTTTTTCCAGCGTCACGATTCCGGCCACAGGGGGGGCTGTTGCTTCACTGTCCACTAGTGGCTGTACTTCCTCATTCCTTTCCTCGTGTTTTGCTGGCAGTTTTTTATGATGTTGTAAATTAGTTAAATTAGCCTCCCGCATAAAGCGTACCTAAATTTCCCTAATTCACAGATGCAACTGTCTTTCAGGGCTGCATAGGTCTTGATACCGCCCCCTTGATCTGGTCATGTAAGTGTGATTTATTGTTATAATTGTATTATTTTACCTTGTTTAATAATGTGTGTTATGTCGTTGTGTAATGTTGTGTTGCTTTTATGACTGTAAACCGCCCTGAATCCCATCCGGGAGATAGGGCGGTATATAAATAAAGTTTTATTATATTATTATTATTATAGGCCAACAGCAAGCCGGGCTATTTAATGGTCGGGGGCTTAACCCGACCTGGGCTTCGAACTCATGACCTCTCGGTCAGTAGTGATTTATTGCAGCTGGTTACTAGCCAGCTGCACCACTTAACAGTATTCCATAACACTATATAACACGATTTTGGTTCCTGGGTTATCAATGCCATTCCCTAATTGGTTATATCATAAACATGGGGAAAGTTGATTAAACTGCAAAAACTGTGGGAGGGACATCCTGCAGCATATTTTGCTAGTTTTTCTGTCAATATCGAGTCTCAAACAATTCAACATAGCTTTTGGCACAAAAACAGAGTTTCTGGAGTAGAACAACTCCTTTCAAAGTAAGTACCGTACAATTAAACAGGAAATAATGCTGTTAAACTAGGAGCAGAAAATATTTCAAATTTTGTTACATCGTGTAATCTATCCTTCCTGTTCAGCATTAAAGAACAGCCATGCGCTCATCCTTCGCGACGGAGCTCAGGAAATGAGTCGAAGGAATAGAAAAGGGCACGGATCCATTTCTAGCTCCTCCGAAGGCGTGGAAGGGTCCTTGGGTGGCAAAGGAAATGAGGGAACCCAGAAGTCTGGGAGGAAAAGGGTTGGCTGCAAACACAAAAAGGGAGGCGGCGAGGCCAGAAGATGGGAGCGAAAGCAGCACATCTTGGGAACATCTGGACCAGCACATTGGGGGAGCATCGGCACACTTCACACACATCCTGAAAACATCCGTCAATTTTCCACTCCATAGCAAAGTGGAGTGGAAAATTAACATATTGACATATATGGAGGGGAAAAAGCAGGAGATATATATATATATATACACACACACACACGCATATACACACACATATATACGCATATATATATATACACACACACATATACATATACATACAGTAGAGTCTCACTTATCCAACCTTCACTTATCCAACGTTCTGTATTATCCAACGCAGTCAGCCTTTTAGTAGTCAATGTTTTTGTAGTAAATGCTGCAATGTTTTGGTGAAAAATTCATAAATACAGTAATTACTACATAACTTTACTGTGTAAAAGGCAAAGGTAAAGGTTTTCCCCTGACGTTAAGTCCAGTCATGTCTGACCCTGAGGGTTGGTGCTCATCTCCATTTCTAAGCTGAAGAGCCGGCGTTGTCCATAGACACCTCCAGGGTCATGTGGCCGGCATGACGGCATGGAGCACCGTTACCTTCCCACGGGAGCGGTACCTATTGATCTACTCACATTTGCATGTTTTCGAACTGCTAGGTTGGCAGGAGCTGGAGCGAACAGCAGGCGCTCATTCCGCTCCCGGGATTTGAACCTGGGACCTTTCGGTCTGCAAGTTCAGCAGCTCAGCGTTTTAACGCACTTCGCCACTGGGGCTCCTCAACTTTACTGTGTACTGAACTGCTTTTTCTGTCAATTTGTCATAAAACATGATGTTTTGGTGCTTAATTTGTAAAATCATAACGTAATTTTATGTTTAATAGGCTTTTCCTTAATCCCTCCTTATTATCCAAGATTTTTGCTTATCCAATGTTCTACTGGCCCGTTTATCTTGGATAAGTGAGACTCTACTATACATTATAATATAATAATACATATTATAATATAACATAATGCAGAATAATGCAATAATAATACATACTGCAATATAATAATACAACATTTTCGCTTATCCAATGTTCTGCTGGCCCATTTAGGTTGGATAAGAGAGACTCTACTGTATGTATGTATACAAATTAAGCACCAAATCATTATGTTTTATAACAAATCAACAGAAAAAGCAGCTTGATACATGGTAACATTAGGTAGTAATGACTGCATTTACGAATTTAGCGCCAAAACATTGCAATGTATTAAAAACGCTGACTGCAAAAACTCTGACTACTAAAAGGCAGACTGTGTTGGATAATGCAGAACATTGGATAAGCAAAGGTTGGATAAGTGAGACTCTATTGTAATTTTGGAAAAAGTGTCTTGTTGTGGAATCAAGTATTTGGGATAAAGCTTCAGTGGAGACACATTTTCCCCATGATAATAACTCTTTCAGGTGTGAATTTAATAATAATAATAAATAATAATAAAACTTTATTTATACCCCGCCACTATCTCCCCAACGAGGACTCGGGGCGGCTTACATGGGGCCATGCCCAAAACCATACAATATAACAAAGTATAAAACAACATATCATAACACAATTTAACATGCAATAAATAATAATATACATTACAGCACAATTTCCTTTCCTAAGGCTAGATTCCTCTCACCTCCTGTTGTCTCACTCCTGTACTTAACTAGGAGTCATTTGTAAGTTGGATGTTTGTAATTCAGGGATGGCCTGTATCCCATTGCCCTCCTTAATTTGTCCCAACTTTATCACAGACACACACACACTGATCCCAGCCACACTGTTGGAAACAGCATCTTTCTTCAAGCCTCCACCACCGGTAGTAACTCATTTGTATATGATTCTGTTTGCTTGCTGTATTGTCTATGTATGTTTTGGTATGCAGCTTTCCCTTTACTCTATGTTTATTGAAGTTGTGAGAGGGGCTTCAGATCACATGATCAGATCTGGGACTGCTCAGAGCTCAGGCTCCATTTTTGAACACAGAGATGCCTTAGACCGATTAAACTCCATTAGAGCACAGACTCCATGAGACTCTGGACTCTTAAGATCATAAATAAAATATGTCCTGTGTTATCTGCACAGAGAAACTACTGTATATACTCAAGTATAAGCCTAGTTTTTCAGCCCTTTTTTAGGACTGAAAAAGCCCCTCTTAGCTTATACTCGAGTGAGGGTCCTGGCTGGCTTATACTCGAGTATATGGTACATTTATTATTTTTCTCTATATTTATTGATATTATTACATTTATTATTTAACTCTATTATTATTGTTAGTATAACATTTATTTTATTCTATTTTTAATATTAATAATACATTTATTATTTCACTCTGATATTATTGTTAGCATTAAATTTATTATTTTACTCTATTATTATTAAAAGGATACATAAGGGCATTTACATTGAAAATGAGAATAATGATTTAATCAGAGTTGGACAGTCTTATCTTAAATTAGAGTTTTATGTAAATATTCAAAAACATTTAACCTACCGATGCCTCGATTAATGTCATTTTATTGGTTTCTATTTTTATTTCTGAAATTTACCACTCTCGGCTTATACTTGAGTCAATGTTTTCTCAGTTTTCTTGCGATAAAATTAGGTGCCTTGGCTTATATTTGGGTTGACTTATACTCGAGTATATATGGTACTTCAAAATCTATCTGTAACTGGATTGACAAGCTATGTACCTGTATACTGAATACATGAAGGTTGTGAGTAAACAGATATGTTACTTTTAACAGAGTCTACTTTATTTTTGTCTTTTGAGAGCACAATATAGAAATAAGATATTTTATGGGGCACTGAAAAGAAATACTTTTTATACTCTGCCAAATTTGTGCATTGGCATAATCTGTTCCTAACAGATCAGAGACAAATAGGTTATCAGTCTAACAACTGAAAACCAAATTGCTTTGTATAAGTACATGTGGATATATACCACTGAAAAGAAGATTTTACTCAATCGAGTTTTTAGCTCTTCTCTGGAAGATCATATTTCTGCAAAATATTATGATTTTCAAATGGTTGTGAATGACATTTTTCTCCAAAAGGCTATGGAGATTCTGGTTTTCTAAAAGGTTAAGATCTCTAAAAAGGTCATGCTTTTCCAAAAGCACACGAGTGTGTGTTCACGCACGCTTGCACACTCACCATCTCCTTCCACCTTCTCCAGCGTGCGACTCCAGACGATCTGCCGGCTCTTTAGCCGGACTTGGAAGGTCCTCCGTTCTGGCCGCTGGGACTTCTTCTGGTAGAACAAGGTGAGGACGGTGCCCACCTCCAAGGCGCTGAGGATGCGGGTCATGTCCGGCCCCCCGGCCTCGGGCCCCGAAGGGTCCTCCAAGAAGCCATTGACAAAGCTGTTCAGCCTGGAGAGCGACATCTCTGCTTCCTCCTCCTCCTCCTCCTCCTCCTTTGCTCTCCTCTTCTTCACTGTCGCATGATGGGAGGAATCCCACAACCGTTGGCTGCTTGTTTCCAAATATTCCCAAATCCTCCGCTTTACGGGTATCCAAAAATCCGCTCTATGTATCCCATGATAGGTGGGCCTTCAAGCAGGAGCAGGAGAAGACTTTGGATGAATGGTTCTCCAACGCTATGGTGCAAATCCAAGTAATGGTGCAAATCCAGTGCACGAGGGTTTCTCTGTTGGCTTCAGAAGAATCACCAAGACTTCTGTGTTTCTCCGATTCTCCCTCCTTGCTTCAACAAAGTGGCCACTTCACCCCATCCGACTACGGTCTCATCTGGATATCTGGAGCCCTCCATGAAAAGAGAGAAAGAGACCATGAGAACATACAATTATCTGGGTCTTGGCTTCATTTCCAATAGAAATGGGTAACTTAACCATTTGGAGATATTATTATTTCCATATATACTCGAGTATAAGCCGACCCGAATACAGTAGAGTCTCACTTATCCAACATAAACGGGCCGGCAGAACATTGGAGAAGTGATTATGTTGGATAATAAGGAAAGATTAAGGAGAAGCCTATTCAACATCAAATTAGGTTATGATTTTACAAATTAAGCACCAAAACATCATGTTATACAACAAATTTGGCAGAAAAAGTAGTTCAATAGGCAGTAATGCTACTTAGTAATTACTGTATTTACGAATTTAGCACCAAAATATCACGATGTATTGAAAACATTGACTACAAAAATGCATAGGATAATCCAGAATGTTGGATAAGTGAGACTCTACTGTATAAGCCGAGGCACCTAATTTTACCACAAAAAAACTGGGAAAACGCTGACTCCAGTATAAGCCAAGAGTGGTAAATTTTAGAAATAAAAATAGATACCAATAAAATTACATTAATTAAGGAATCAGTAGGTTAAATGTTTTTGAATATTTACATAAAGCTCAAATTTAAGATAAGACTGTCCAACTCTGATTAAATCATTATTCCCATCTTCTTCAATGTAAATGTGCT